>NC_087216.1:68215380-68220380 GCF_015104395.2 Macrobrachium nipponense
AGCTCATAACGTAATACAATTTGGCGTCAAACAGAATTCGACGAAAAATTTAACAATATTGGAATAAACTATGAGCATTTATGTTTTTTGTTTATATCCCTAACATCAGGCATTACAACACAAAAGAGGAGATTATAAAAATATAATAATTATGAAAATGTCATACACAAAAATAATCATATAAATGGCACACATCAATAATCACAATAAACACTGCAATGTTGTCAATTAAATATTTATAAATAAAATATTCTGATAAAATACTAAATCAAGCATGCAAATGCAGTACGAGAGAGAGAGAGAGAGAGAGAGAGAGAGAGAGAGAGAGATTATTATGGTGTACTCACCAACCTTTATTTCCCACTTCTAAAGTTATGATGATTTGGGCAGTGGCACTATTACTGGTATTCAAAGAGTGTCCCCAGGGTTATCAAAGTTGGCACTATCATGTCCTCCGGTGTCCTCTTCGGGTGATTTTTCAAGGGCGTCCTCAAGTACTGGGCATTCTAAATTGGGGCAGTGTATAGGGCAAGACTATTCAGGTCACTTAATTTTTCTGCCGACCCGGGGGCACGGGCATAGGTGACAGGTCATAGGAGTACCTGATGCGAGTCACGAGTGCCTACCATGTCAAAGTGGTCTTTGATGGCACAGCCTTCAGCATACTTACGTCACACACAAGAACTCTGGCTTCCTTACACTCTAGAGGTTCCTCTGTCAAAGTCACAAACACAGAGTCACCCTTGACAACTTGATTGATGAGGCTGACTTATTCACCTTGACCCTGACCTCAACTACCCTCCCTTCATAGCCTCGCTTCTGTGTAGCCAAAGTTCCAAACGCATGGCATATAAGAGTGCCCCAGGACTTGGAAGTGATGCTCTACCCTAAATATTCCTTTGATGTTTATATTATGCCCGGAAGAACAGTTGTCAGGGAACAGGACAAACTTCACCCGATCGTCATGGTGATCAGTCTCACTGTAGTGGTTGACACAACTCAATCTCACAATCTCGCATGACCTTCGCCCTGCCGTGACCTCGTCCCGTAAGTAATGATCGACTTCTGAGTTTTTATAGTGAACACACAAAAATTGAAGATCCAAACCTTTCTTTCATATATAGAAACTTGACATATGAAGTGTTGGCAACGTTTGCTGCAAACCTAAACACTGTACTATCACAACTTCATCACCACTGCTAATGAAGCAATAAAACTTGCAAGAGCTTTTTGCTTTTTAATTTTCGCCTTCCATTTCATCTAAATTTGCCTGGGCACAACTCTAACGTTACTGTATAATTCTGAATACTGTTATTCAACAGATCACAAGTGCTCCTTGTATCAAATTTTGCAGGCGAGAACCTAGTACCGAAATGAGGCCTTAACCCTTTACCATAATAAATAAAAGTAACAACTAAAACACAGGGATGGCAGTATTTCTTGAATTTAATATACAAGTCATAGAACATTTTCACCAACAATCTTTACTGGTAGAGGATTTTTTCTAGGTCGGTAGGGCAGCGTATTTTTCCCACTGTTAGTTTTTGCATTCTCTCGAACCTTCTTTGCCCCAAGGCCAGAGATTTCAACACAACTCCTTCCTATATACTGTCTGGGTTTTGCCGCCATAAATAATGCCTCAGACCTTAAGATTTTATAGGAAGGTTTCCTACAAGGTTTCGATGGTATCGACATCATTAATATTTGCAGGTAAGTACACCGGGAAGGAACTCGCAGGGAGAGGCATCCTGATCCTTCGAGGGTTAATTATGATCAAAGTCAGCGTTTCACGATACAATTCGAAGTCACATATCAACCCTAAACATGATTTTGCAAACGTCAGTATCACATCTGAATCACATCGAAAAAGTCACTCTGACAACAGTAGACGATAACAGACCTTTATGAAGTAAAATCACTTAACACTATATTTACAGATCCACACGATAAATTCTTAAAATTTCCGACGAACACGAAAGTGAGATGGAGACTAACTAGAGTCAAAACAGAGGAAGGAAAACCCGTTACCCGCAACAGGCGATGAACGATTGTAGTACTGAGGAAATTAACAACCGTTCGGTCTTTTGAATCGTTTCAGACCCTAATTTGGTTAGGTCGTTCCTGTTTCGGACCTGTCATAGAACAGAAAAGCCTTTGCTATCAATATGTTTTGTCAATTTTTTAGAATTATTTCTTATTTTTGATTGTCCAGGATTAGACAACCTGCTCCAGTTCTATGATCCATGCCGCTGTGTACATATATACACATCCACGCTCAAAAACACAACATACACAAACAATATATATATATATATATATATATATATATATATATATATATATATATATATATATATATATAGAGAGAGAGAGAGAGAGAGAGAGAGGAGAGAGAGAGAGAGAGAGAGAGATATACATATGTGTATGTATATATCGGGTACCTACTTATTTTCAAAAGCTTCCAATTGTTCCACAGCTTTCAGTTGAGCCAAAATATTTGAAAGCACTCTCAAAAAAGGCGATTTTCTCAAGCCGGAACCAATTTCCTATCTCGCAAATAAATAAATAATTAATTAATAAGACAAAAACAGAAATTCTTTTATTAGAACGCAAATGGTAATTTCTCCGAACTGGTGCTGTGACCAAATAAACATAATCGATTCGGTGACCTATTCATTTAAAAATACACAAAGATATTCCTGATGAATCCGAATTTTAAATCGTAATATTCAGAGAAGAGGAATTTCGAAATTCCGGATCCGAGAAGCGAAAATAACATTTGGGCATCACGAGGCGAAAGCTGACCTCATCAGGTCCAATATGTCATGATTTCGAAAAAGATGCATTAACTTCATCGTCCCCTCTGCTTCCCCAGGGGTTTAATCTGGTCCCATTATGCCCCCAAATATGGGGACAGAATTGCGGGTCAATATTCTGGGTTTTACCGATTTTTTTTCCAGACTAGTTTTCATTCGCGTTATTTCCGATGGACGAAATGTGTTAACAGCGAACCTCGATGATTCGTGGATTTGCAAAATTCGGTCAGCAAGCTCCTGACGAGGACTGAATTACCGATCGATACTCAGGTGTTCAGAATTTTATTTCGAAAAATATTTAGACCTGAAGTGTCACACTTCAGGTGAAAATATTTCTCGACCTGAAGTGACACAAAAGTATAAAACGGTGATAAGGATGGTTTTTTTAATTCCCAACTACGTTTTGTTCTGATGATTAGAGGGGCTCATTTGGATGTCAATTTTAAAACTACTCTTTATGATTTTGTCGAGTGGAAATATACGAATGCATAAATGCACATTCATCTGATTCCGAGATTAATGCAGCTGATTCATTACTGGTGGACAAAAGGTTATAATGATGATTGGGTTTAATGAAGTTTTACATTACTTAAAACTAACAAAACCGATATAAAATTATAATTTATGCAACAATTAATGATAGTTGTGTGTGATTTTATTGGAGAAACTGGTAGCACGCTAGTCATAACCAAAATTGATATCATGGAATCAATATGAAAGTAATAAATGAAAGTTATAAATCAGGGAATTTTAAATCTAACAGAAGGAATCCTTAATGATTATTTGTATAGATTGAAATTTCCTTATACTATACCATTACATAACTGTCAGATTAATTTATAACTACACACATCAGTATATATATATATATATATATATATATATATATATATACTATATATATATATATATATCTATGCGTGTGTGTGTGTATGTGTGTGGCCATAAATGAATTTTTCTTGAAATATGAAATTGAACAAACTCTTTGTTTCTTGAATAAAAAGAAAAAACAATAAATGAACGTCATGGAATGATACCAAAAAAGAAAAATTAGTATCACAAAATATTATGCTTGGCCTTAAAACAACGATTCGCTGTAGTCAAATCTATGTTTCATACAGCCCCAAAAGAAGATTTGATGCAGCACCAAACAGACCAGTCACTCGTTAACAAGAAGATATAATATGACGTCACGGCTTAAATAACATCGAGGCAGAGCTAAACTGACTTCAGATTCCTCCAAGAGTCGTTTCATGTCCACAAATACTTGTTTGGACCAGAGAGCTTCAGTGACTGTGACCATTTTACACGAGAAACTACTGTAGTCAGCCCAATTACCATTTAGATTACCTTTGGTTAAGTAATGTGGGTCTAAGCCAACACTGTAGGCTGACTTGTCTCACCATATATTTGGTCATATATTTAGGCCTATCTCATGAGGAAGCTTCCATTATGGACGACCGAGTACTTACGTACAATTTATGTAATTCTGTAATGTTGCACCTGGATTTGTCCTACGTGATATTAGCTTGTTCTTTATAATAATAATAATATGCTGGAAGAAGACCTTCAATAATACAGGATTTATTGAAAAATAATCGCTATTTCAGAGGTGTTTATTTTGTATAGAAGTTTCTCTATCTTTCTTATTCTGACTTTCATCTGTACTGAAGTTAGCTATTAAAACGCCATGTGGCTTATTCATGTAAAAAACGCGGTGTTTGCCAAATTGAACATATTATACAAACTGCAATACAAATTGGATTTTAAGCCTAATTGACAAAAGATACTAAATGACTCATTCTGGATTCCTCTTGCTCAGGGGCGTCTGCTCTCTCATCTCTCTCTCTCTCTCTCTCTCTCTCTCTCTCTCCTTGCAAAGTTTGTCCTTTAACCCAGAAGGAATCGTGAGGCAGGTGTTGTGGACTGAAGTTCTTGGGGGAGTCCTACGGATATAGTCTGTTGCACATGGTGGGGTCCTCAAAGATTCGGATACAAACTCAGGATGCAGATTCTACAATTCTCATGGAAGGGAGGAATGAATTTGCAGACAAGAGTGCAACTGAATTCGCAATACAGCGCAATGAATTTGTGGCTGCAATAAAATGTATTTTGTATGGCGCATGTCCTGTTATAAATTTTTTAAAGTAAAAAATGCGGGGCCCATGAAGCTTTCAGCCATGT
>NC_087216.1:68225380-68236621 GCF_015104395.2 Macrobrachium nipponense
GTTGTCTTCGGATGAATGTTCCTCTTTTTGAGACACTGATAATATCTCTTGGATCTCAGGAGATATTCAGGGCAGATCTACTATATTCATGGCCTTATTTCATTTTCATTCAGATTTGTTATTCGATCATTTTCCATTTCCACCGTTTTATTTTATTTATCTTTTAAAATTTATCTTTTATTTCGGAAATGGTTCAGAAGGACAAAGTCTACATTCAGTGTATTAAGAGAGACTAAAATAGTAGTCTCGTTTCCTCGTTTATATCCATTTCTCTCTCTCTCTCTCTCTCTCTCTCTCTCTCTCTCTCTCTCTCTCTCTCTCTGAGTGATCTGGGGTCACTACCTGTTGAGCCATTAAATCTAGTCAAGGAAGAACAAATGATTGTCACGACTGAGACTATGGGCAACTTCGTTTCTCGTAAGTGGAGACTTTTCTACACCTGAGAGTGTTGCATCATCGGCAGACTGAACAATCTTGCTATCCAGGCCAACAACTGTATCATGTACACACTGAAAATAACAGCTGACCAAGAGCACTAACCTGGGGAACTATAGGTTTTGGTTCGCTGAAGATCCCCTCAACAGCAACTCGCTGCTTTGTACATGTATGGAAATCTTGAAGTCATCCTAAAACAAGATTCTGAAGATTATAAATCAGTGTCTCATGATTTACTATATCAAAAGCAGCACAAAAATCTATTGGGATTACGTTACACCCCACCCAAAACCCTTATCAAGATTCTCTTGAAAATGGCTTCAGTCAAATCTTAATAAGCATCACAGGTATATATCTAACTGCTTCCTATAGCTATGCTTATTGACTATCAGCTAACAATCTTATAGATTCCATAAACTTGAATAGAGGGTTAAAAATAAGTTTTTCAGCAACTTTGGAGAGCAAAGGTAGAAAAGAGATTGGCCTGTAGTTACTGCAGTCTGCAGATATGACACGCATTCGAACGGGCACTGTATTACTAAGCTTGGACTCATCGGGAGTTATACTCCGTAGACAAAAAAATCTGTTGAATCTACTGATCTTCGGAGACAACACAAGACTAAGTAAGGGACAGTAAGTCGAAAGGACTACCACCACGCCGTTTTTCGTTTTCACTTTCTTCATGGCTATTGACATATATATATATATATATATATATATATATATATATATATATATATATATATATATATATATATATATATATATATATATATATATATATATCGCCATAAGGACATTAATGCAAGATCTTTCACTTCTACGCTCAGGAATTTACAAGTTTTTTTAAATGCTTTAACATGAACAAGAAAGCTATTACACTGTATCATTATAATTTTTTGTGGCCTTATACTGATTTTATATTCCGGTGAGGTATCCTTCACAAAGACATATGTAAGCAAAGAGGATTATCTATTGCTAATCATGTACAACAAAAATATATAAGTACTTATAAGTGTATCATGTCCGCTTTTGAAAATGACAAAAGTAAACTTTAAATCGACACGACGGAGAGAGAGAGAGAGAGAGAGAGAGAGAGAGAGAGAGAGAGCGGGGGGGGGGGGGGGAATAAAAGATTGCTCTGTTTATATAAAAGGATGATAAGAGCCACCTGTCATCCTCATTTCCGTAATTAGTGTAATGACCATCATCCCTCCAGACCAGATGTCACTTTTGGAAGATTTATTCGAGCTCCGGTTTTGTTCAGATAAGTAGGTACACACACACACGCACGTCTATGTATATGCGCCTGAGTGTGACTATATATGAAACATATTTTTTTTTCAAACTGTACTTTATTATATCATATGGAATGGAGTGTCCTTTACATATGCGACCATAATTTTGCTATGTATTTATGACACACATTATATATATATATATATATATATATATATATATATATATATATATATATATTATATATATATATATATATATAATATATATATATATATATATATATGTATTTATATATATAGTATATATATAATAATATATATATATATATATTGTATATATATATATCATATATATAATTAGCTGAAGCCACTAGGAAAGTTAAGAATGAAAAGAGAGTGCCAAGTACTGTCGTGTATTTAACACTCTTCAGGTGCCAAGAGATGGCAGAGGCTGCAGCACTTTGCAACATTTCATCGATGTCATTTAGCAGAACGGATGGAGGTGTATTAGATTTCGATATCAAGTAGTATTGCTGTTCAATATTTCACTTAGCTTATACCTACAATCAATCTTGAATATATATTTCACTAATGGACATTGCAATTTGCATGCTACTGAACTACTGGAGAAAACGTTTGTGTTGCCTAGCTTTCGAATATTTGCATTTTTCACTGCTTAGGTGATTCCATGAATGTCTTTATTGGATAACAGCTTCAACATGACTTCAAAAGGGTTTCATGTCAATACCCCCACTGTGGTTATTACAACTATACATGCACATTGCATATTTTGCAGAAACCTATGATACATATGCATACGCAGATAGACGAGCATACATACGCCCACTTTTACATGAATAAACAGAAATCAGTGCACACATACCATTGCATCCTTTCTTTTCATTCACTCAGTTTGAACTAGAATTCACTTGACTGATTCCCTGCACTGACTGGAGTGACTGAGGAAGAGTTGAAACTGAGTGTGATTTACGGACAACTGATATTGGAAGACTGGAACCGAATCAGTTTCATTAGACAGGCTAATTAGGGAGTAATTAGGAGCAGGCTGCTCTTGGTCGGTTTAATTATGCTTCTGACTTGTGACTTCGCTTCCTAAGTAAGGTTCCTACTTATTAGTGTTGCAGATCAACTGAGATCATTAACACTCGAGATTCCGGTGGTAATTGAGGCTAATGGAAATTCGCTCCAGTTTTTGTTGTTGTTGTTATTATTATTAGTAGTGTAATAAAAGTCCACAATTATATAGTAAACAGTATTATGAACATCTGAACGGATTGTCTCTCATCAGTATTGACGTTAAAATGTAAAGCAAGAGGGCAGTTATCCTATTATTATTATATTATATTATTATTGTTGTTGTTGTTGCTGTTATTACTGCTTGAGATACCGAATTTGTTATTGATGATATATATATAATATATATATATATATATATATTATATATATATATATATATATATATTATATATATATATATATATGGTGTGTGTGTGTGTGTGTGTGTGTGTGTGTGTGTTATCACATCACCGTGATTCATATAATTGCATTAAGCTACATATGTCTTTTAATATCTAATTCGTTCTACCTCGGAATTAACATATTTTCATATATGTTAGCCGAAGGGGAATTTTTTAATTGATAAGAAATTCGTCGGATCCTAGGCTTGAACCGAGGAACAAAGAATTCACGACGTACATGGAAGCTCTTTACCCACAAGGCTATCACGAGAGGTATAAGTTAACGCCGTCTCTCACCTAGAAATCCCAGTCGTGCTCAGGTATTCGTTGTTTAGAGTCGGCATCAACCCACCTCGACCTTGATAGCTTTGTAGTGCGTTTTTCCAAGCTTCCTGACTCAGCAGACCCAACTGACAGCCCATTTCGTTTGAATTACCCTTTCTGAGTGAATATGATAGAAATAAACAACACACAATCACGGTGGTGGAACAGAAATAAAGTTCCAACTCAGCAGTGACCCAACTGACATGCTGTCCATTGGGTGTCACTATTGAGTCGGGAAGCTGGGGAAAGCTCGCTGGTATGGAAGGCAGTTGGCTTTCCCAGGTAGAGCCTTAGGTACAGTGGTACTTAGATTCCATCTTCATTTATGACTTGTGTGGTCTGGTTGGCAGCGAACTCGTCTTTCAGTGGAGAGGCCTGGGTTCGATCCTAATGCGAGTCAGAAATTTATTTCTGATTGTTGATTATTATATATATATATATATATATATATATATATATATATATATATATATATATATATATATGAATTGTATCTTGTGTAGTTGGCCCAACTAGGCCCACTTGTCCGGACATGGATCTATGAACAGCAAACGACACAGCACTCCAATGGGTAGAACAATGGTGCGATAAGATATGATATATATTATATATATATATATATATATGTATATATATATACCTATAATATATTTGTATATAGAAATAAATATAACCTATATATATGTATATATATATATATATATATATATATATCTATATATACTATATATATATATATATATATATATCTATATATATATATAGATAATCTATATATATATATATATATAGGTATATATATAAGATATCTATATATATATATATATATATATGTATATATATATATATATCTATATATATATATATTATTATCTATATTATATATTCATATATATATATATATCTATATATATATATATTATAGTATCTATATATATATAATATATTTTAAGATAATATATATATGAAATCAGTATATATAGTTATATAATATAGATATATATATGAAACGTAATTATATATATAAAAAATAGATATATAATATAAATATAATATAGATAATATTTATAAACAGCCCTGAGAATATTCTATGACAAAGCAAATAAAACGTGAAGTACTAATTAGCGGGCAATTTATTGCCCTGATATATTCATGACAGCATGGTAGGCCGAATAATTCTTGGGCGAAAACGCTCGTAAAGACTTGGATAAAAAAAAGACAAGTAAAATGATTGTCAAAAGGAGTTTAATTACAATTATGGTTGACGTTGACAGAAGATGCAAAGTAATTGGGCTCGTCAAGCCAAGCTGTAGAAACTTATAAGAAAAAAACCATGAATGGTCTTGGAGGTTTTGGAATTAAAGATAATGTGATAAAAAAATTGTTTAAAATGAGACCAGGGAATATCCCAGCCACATTATTCTGGAGAAAGTTTCACAACCAATTGGAAATGTAAAAAAAAAAGAATGACAGTCTACTTTGACACTGAAGCAACTAAATAATTCATAAACGTTATTGCTGAGTTTCCTTTCCCGCCTGATTGAATAATCTATTTTTTTAATATTAACAGAGAGAGAGAGAGAGAGAGAGAAAAGAGAGAGAGAGAGAGAGAGAGAGAAAGGGGTGGCTGCTAAGGTATTCAAACACCATTTTAGTCTCGGAAATTTATAGAAGAGTTATACTGATATTGCATTCCAGCCTTATGGCCTCTTTTCCTTGGCATATTTTTCATGCTTATAAGTTAAAGGGAGTTTACCCTTTATTTTTTCCACGAACTCATACAAAGAGAGAGAGAGAGAGAGAGAGAGAGAGAGAGAGAGAGAGAGAGAGAGAGAGAGCAACAACAAAAGTATTTTGTAATGTTTTCCAAAAGTAGTACGAGCAATTTTATTGAAGAAATACCGTCCAAGTGGGCTGTTATTGTTGCTATGGGCGCTGTCATCATTATTTTAGCATTTATCATTTGTTGTTTGTTCGGTTATCCCAAAATATCTTCCTTTGCATATTTCCATTACTTACAAAACCTTTCCTAGCTACTTAAAGCTCAGGTATATTCCACTCTTTGAGTGACTAGTTCTATAGTCTCTTTAGACCAAAACCGGTTTTAATTTTTAAGAAATATAGAAACAAATTACTCCTCTGTTAACAAAACCCACACATAGACAGAATTGTGGTTTTTCATTATTTTCAATCTCATCTAACTCACACAGCTGCGTCCACACTCTTGGTGATTTTTGTCTTATTTATGTGATTGTCTCCTGGATAATTATGTTTACATTCCCAATATCACATCTTCATTCAATTACATTTTCGACCAAATCTTTATCAATTGCTGTTGTGAACAGAAATTGTAGTGTCGTTTCTTGTTATTAATCATCACACAGAACACTTTATATTTGGGAATGAAAAGACGGCCATGATCAAATTTACAAAAGAAGAAATAAATGGTAATTTGTTATTATGTCTCAGAGGCCCCTATTATTCTGTGGAAGCTGGCGTTGCATGCACGCAGACTATCAGACCTTCCACGCACGAGTGATGATGATAATTATGATGAGGCAAGACTTTTCGGTATATACGTAATAATAATACTATTATCATTCTTTCAATAATCAGTGAACGGCTGATACAAACACCATCCCCCACCAACAGAAAGGCTGCAGAAGGAAGTGTAGGGGCACAAAAGACCAGCTCCTAAGAGACAAAATGCTAATGAAAAATAGTAAGAGAAGGAAAACAACCTAAGCATGGCATGGATTGACTACAAGAAAGTCTTCGATATGATATCAAAAACAAGGCTGGTAGAATGCCTACAAATATATTGGGCAGAGGAAAACGCCATCAGCTTCCTCAAAAATACAATGCGCAACTTGAATACAGTACTTACAAACTCTAAGATACGACTATTAGAGGTTAGCATCAGGAGAAGGATCTTTCAAGGCGACTCACTGTCCCCACTGCTCTTCGTTGGAGCCATGATTCCCATGACAAAAGTACTGCAGAAGATGGATGCTGGGTACCAACTCAAGAAAGGAGGCAACAGAATTAACCATTTGATGTTCATGGACAACATCAAGCTGTATGGGAAGAGCACCAAGGATATAAATACCCTAATCCAGACTGTGAGGATTGTATCTAGGGGCGTCAGAATGGAATTTTGGATAGGAAAATGTGCCTTGGTCAACATACGAAAAGGCAAAGTAACAAGGACTGAAGGGATAAAACTACCAGATGGGAATAGCATCAAACACATAGATGAGACACGATACAAATACCTGGGAATAATAGGAGAGGATATTAAACACCAAGAGATGAAGGACACTATCAGGAAAGAATATATGTAGGGACTTGAGGGGATACTAAAGTCAAAACTCAATGCCGGAAATATGATGAAAGCCATAAACATGGGCAGTACCAGTAATCAGATACATCGCCGTAGTGGAGTGGACGAAGGCTGAACTCTGCAGCATAGACCACAAAACTAGGGAACACATGACAATACACAAAGCACTACACCCAAGACCAAATACAGACAGATTATACATAACACAAAAGGAAGGAGGGAGAGGGCTACTAAGCATAGAGGACTGCGTTAACATCGAGAACAGAGCACTGGGGCAACGCCTGAAAATCTGTGAAGACGAGTGGCTAAGGAGTGTATGGGAAGAAGGACTGATAAAAATAGATGAATACCCAGAAATATACAAAGACAGGAGAATTAAAAACAGAACAGAGAAATAGCGCAGCAAACCAATGCATGGACAGTAAATGAGACAGATGAAAGAACTGGCCACAAGTGAAACATGGCAATGGCTACAGAGGAGAGAACTCAAGAAGGAAACAGAAGGAATGTTAACCAGCGGCACAAGATTAGGCCCTAAGAACCAGATATGTTCAAAGAACGATAGATGGAAATAAGATCTCACCCATATGCAAGAAGTGCAATATGAAAGACGAGACCATAAACCACATAGCAAGTGAATGTTCAGCACTTGCACAGAACCAATACAACAAGAGGCATGATTCAGTAGTAAAAGCCCTCCATTGGAGCCTGTGCAAGAAACACCAGCTACTTTGCAGTAATAAGTGTTATGAGCACCAACCAGAGGGATTGATAGACAACGTTCAGGCAAAGATCCTCTGGGACTATGGTATCAGAACAGATAGGGTGATACATACAAATAGACCACACTTGACGCTGATTGAAAAAAATAAAGAAGAAATTATCACTCAATGATGTCGCATTACCATGGGACAACAGTGGATGAGAGAGAGAAAAAAAAATTATGGGTATCAAAATCTGAAAATAGAAATAAGACGGATAAAGGATATGTCAGTGGAAATTGTACCCATAATCATAGGAACCCTTGGCATGATCCTAGTATCACTGAAAAGGAACCTGGAAAAACTAGATGCCGAAGTAGCTCTAGGACTCATGCAGAAGAGTGTGCTACTAGAAACAGCGCACATAGTGAGAGAAGTGATGGACTCCTAAGAAGGCAGGATGCAAACTGGAACCCGGCACTATAAATACCACCCAGTCGAATAGGATGACGTGAAAAAATAATAATATTTTTTGCAAATATCTATAATCCCTTTCGTTGTCAACATAAACATTAGTCTCTTTGTCCTTAGGGACATTAGACTAAAGTTTATCATATCCACATAAATGTTATCATCATATTGTTTTAACACATTTCCATTTCTCGTTTGTTACGGGAGTCTCTATTCGGTCTTTTTTAAGTCTTATTTTTGAAGTTCTGTTTTACTCCGTGTTACCAAAACGATAATTTGCAATATCTTTATGATACGTGATTCACCAGACCTTTCTGCATCTTTATTACCTTTCTGCTCAAGGCTCCCCTAACTTATTATTATTATTATTATTATTATTATTATTATTATTATTATTATTATTATTATTATTATTATTATTATCTGTCTTTTTTCATTCTTTCTCTTCTTAAACCAAATTATTCACTATCCTGGTGACAGAAATAACTTTTACTAATCTTAATATGGGTAAATGAGTCAATGAAAATATTTTCTATTTTTTTGTCTGTCTTTCGGAGGATCCCATCTCTCTCTCTCTCTCTCTCTCTCTCTCTCTCTCTCTCTCTCTCTCTCTCTCTCTCTCTCCATGTGTCGTTCTCTCATTTTAGCGTAACTTTAACATTCCTTTAATGAGAAGCGCGGGCAATTGACTACATAAATAATCCCTAAGGAAATTCCGCTTCACTCTGAATAATAAAGTTCTACTTGAAAATAAACACTATTTCGCATTATTACGAATTCCAGAAGCAGATTCTCGCAATGAGAAAAGATTCAGTGGCATCCTCAGCCAGACTGAGGACGGCAGAGTGATTTGATTGGTATAAATGGCAGGGAAGGTAAAAAGAAAAAAAAAAAAATAGTGGATAAAAGTGGAAAATGGATGAACGTGGAAGGTTACCTTTTGCTCTTTTGATGAGGCAGAATGGCTTCATCAATGACCTATAGAATTCCGTCGAATCAAATAAGCACCGATGAAGAGAATCTATATCACTTTGTGGATTCATGGATCGGAGCCCAGAGAAAATTGGGTGCGGGGAGAAAGATGCAGGAATCTGCGCCTTATTTCGCTCAGCATTAAGGTGAATATTTCTTTGCAAGAACGGATTTCGTATTATTTCAGGGGTTTCGTACGATTTGAAAAAAAAAAAAAAAAAAAAGGGGGGGGAGGGGGGAGCCTAATGAAAATGATAATCGATGTACATCTCTTTTATATCAGCTTTTCAATTAAATTGATACAATTTAGAAAATGACGGCGTTTTGAAAGTTGTTTTTCACGTTATGGGGATTTTCAACCTAAATTTCAAATAGAAAAGAAAGACATTTTAAGCCCCTTGGGTATCTGGTAGTAAACAGGAAGTCTGCTTCGAGCCCTTGTAAACGTCAAGTGTATTTTGAGCTTTTTGCTCAAATATAGTTACAGACACTTATTCGGGATGCGAGAATTTCCCATATCTGTGTTAAAGACTGTTAGATAACTTTTTTAACATGACACTTCATTCTACTTTAATTGTTTTACATCAAAACTAACGCCCAGCATTCAAATATTTTACGAGCACGTCTCTGAATTAACTCCTCAAACTTAAACGAATTCCCGAATCTGGATCTATGAAATGTCAGTCTAATTCAGGGTATCAATATTAACCACTCTGAAACATCGTATGGATATTAATCTTATCTAATCAAACTGCTTCCATAATTACTCTATTTGTATTATTCTTAATGCTTACATGCCACTTTTTGAACGTCAAACTTCAAGCGAAGATCTGATGCATTTCTACCATAAAACCTTTCACCTTTGGTTTCCTTATTACTTATTGGGTTGTCTACTTACATGATAATTAATTTGATCTTTTGTTATAATAAGTGAGCTCGTCTCTCTGCATTTCCTATTATCTTCTGCAACTGCTTTCAAATGAACACCAAATTCTTTGGAATCTTGACCTTCAAGTCAATGGGACCCGTTGGCTTGTTCCATGCTTAAGAGATTTATCTTTTGAATAATAATGATAATACTAACAATAATATTAATAATAAGAATGTGCTCCTAGAAACAGAACACACAGTGAGGAAAGTGATGGACTCCTAAGAAGGCAGGATGCAAACCGGAAACCCATACTAAATAAAGAAAAAAGGAAAAAAGAAACCAATTCAAACAGGATGTCTGCGATAGAAAATAATAATAATAATAATAATAATAATAATAATAATAATAATAATAATAATAATAATTAATAATAATAATAATAATAATAATAATAATAATAATAATAAGAGATAGCCGGGATAAGAACAGCCACAGAGGGGTGGCAGTCGCCACTCTGATAAACATCCACTTTTGACTTCATTTCACGGTTCGAGAGGTTTTCATTTGTTGTGGCATCGTTCTGGAAGACCTGGAAGCTGGAATAATAATTCCCTACCCTCGACATCCTTCCACGAAACTATCCTCGCCACACGAGCGATGGAAAGGAAAAGAAAAATGATACGAACGGAACATATTGAAAGTAAAGTCACCTTCACAGAAGTGATCTAAGACGGAAATGTTTGTAAAGGAGAAGTAATCATCAACCACGTCAGTTTGTATCTTCAATCTAAAGGAAAAATAAATATCGCTGTTAAAAGGGTAAGGTATCCTAAGAACATTATTTTTTCAGTGTGGGTTTTTAGCTTTTTAATTATTTTTTGGTAATACGTACAGTCATTATGTACGACAAAACTTGCCTCATTAAAGTAAATAGAACTAGAACTACCTCCTGTCCATGTATCGATCTACTACCACCTACCTTAGTGTAGTTACTTAAAGAGACGTTACTCTCTAACTTCAATTCAATCATTTAGATTACCGCCAACTTTGAAGGTGCCACAGCAATTTATTAATTAAAGCCTTCAGCAGTCTTTTTATTTATTTATTTATGAATACCTAGAAGTCTAACACGGGAAACGAAAAGCATAAACAGTACTAAACACACTCAAGTAACGCATTCCCACGAACATATACGCACTCATACATGTATGTGCTTGTGTGGTATATATATTATATATATATATATATATATATATATATATATATATATATATATATATATATATATATATATATAAAGTACAGTCGGCTTCTCAAAGAAGCAGCAATTAAACCTGGGTGGGTGGAACCTATATACTTTAAAGGGTAAGCAATGAAAAAGCCTAAGACGCTGTTGCATCAAGAA
>NC_087216.1:68237121-68254621 GCF_015104395.2 Macrobrachium nipponense
TTCTTGATGCAACAGCGTCTTAGGTTTTTTCATTGCTTACCCCTTTAAAGTATATAGGTTCCACCCACCCAGGTTTAATTGCTGCTTCTTTGAGAAGCCGACTGTACTTTATATATATATATATATATATATATATATATATATATATATATATATATATATATATATATATATATATATATATATATATATATATATATATATATATATATATACATATATATAAACAGATATATAATTAATTTATATGTATGATAATATGATATATATATATATATATATATATATATATATATATATATATATATATATATATATATATATATATATATATATATATATATATATATATATATATATATATATATATATATATATATGTATATATATATATATATATATATATATATATATATATATTTATATATATATATATATATATATATATATCCACACACAAGTACATAGATGTATGAGTGCGTATATGTTCGTGGGAATGCGTTACTTGAGTGTGTTTGTACTGTTTTTATGCTTTTCGTTTCCCGTGTTAGACTTCTATGAATTCATAAATAAATAAAAAAAAAAGACTACTGAAGGCTTTAATTAATAAATTGCTGTGGCACATTCAAAGTTGGCGGTAATCTAAATGATTGAATTGAAGTTAGAGAGTAACGTCTCTTTAAGTAACTACACTAAGGTAGATCGATACATGGACAGAAGGTAATTCTAGTTCTATTTACCTTAATCAGGCAAGTTTTGTCGTATACTAATGACTGTACGTATTACCAAAAAATAATTAAAAAGCTAAAACCCACACTGAAAATATAATGTTTCTTAGGATACCTTCCCTTTTAACAGCGATATTTATTTTTCCTTTAGATTGAAGATACAAACTGACGTGGTTGATGATTACTTCTCCTTTACAAACATTTCCGTCTTAGATCACTTCTGTGAAGGTGACTTTACTTTCAATATGTTCCATTCGTATCATTTTTCTTTTACTTTCCATCGCTCGATTTGCGAGGATTGTATTGTAGGAAGGATGTGGAAGGTTATGGAATTATTATTCCAGCTTCCAGGTCTTCCAGAACGATGCCACAACAAATGAAAACCTCTCGAACCGTGAAATGAAGTCAAAAGTGGATGTTAATCAGAGTGGCGACTGCCACCCCTCTGTGGCTGTTCTTATCCCGGCTATCTCTTATTATTATTATTATTATTATTATTATTATTATTATTATTATTATTATTATTATTATTATTATTATTATTATTATTATTATTATTATTATTATTATTATTTTCTATCACAGACATCCCGTTTGAATGTTTCTTTTTTCCTTTTTTCTTTATTTAATATGGGTTTCCGGTTCGCATCCTGCCTTCTTAGGAGTCCATCATTTTCCTCACTGTGTGTACTGTTTCTAGGAGCACATTCTTATTATTATTATTATTGTTAGTATTATTATTATTATTCAAAAGATAAATCTCTTAAGCATGGAACAAGCTAACGGGTCCCATTGACTTAAAGGTCAAGATTCCAATGAATTTGGTGTTCATATGAAAGCAGTTGCAGAAGATAATAAGAAATGCAGAGAGACGAGCTCACTTATTATAACAAAAGATAAATTAATTATCATGTAAGTAGACAACCCAATAAGTAAATAAGGAAACCAAAGGTGAAAGGTTTTATGGTAGCAATGCATCAGATCTTCGCTTGAAGTTTGACGTTCAAAAAGTGGCATGTAAGCATTAAGAATAATACAAGTAGAGTAATTATGGAAGCAGTTTGATTAGATAAAATTAATATCCATACGATGTTTCAGAGTGGTTAATATTGATACCATGAATTAGACTGACATTCATAGATCCAGATTCGGGAATTCGTTAAGTTTGGAGTGATTTAGAGACATGCTCGTAAAATAATGAATGCTGAGTGTTAGTTTTGATGTAAAAAATTAAAGTAGAATGAAGAGTCATGTTGAAAAGTTTTATCTAACAGTCTGTTAACACAGATATGGGAAATTCTCGCATCCCGTATAAGTGTCTGTAACTATATTTGAGCAAAAAGCTCAAAATACACTTGACGTTTACAAGGGCTCGAAGCAGACTTCCTGTTTACTCCCAGATACCCAAGGGGCTTAAAATGTCTTTCTTTTCTATTTGAAATTTAGGTTGAAAATCCCCATAACGTGAAAACAACTTTCAAAACGCCGTCATTTTCCAAATTGTATCAATTTAATTGAAAAGCTGATATAAAAGATGTACATCGATTATCATTTCATTAGGCTCCCCCCCCCTTCCCCCCCCTTTTTTTTTTTTTTTTTTTTTCAAATCGTGCAAAACCCCTGAAATAATACGAAATCCGTTCTTGCAAAGAAATATTCACCTTAATGCTGAGCGAAATAAGGCGCAGATTCCTGCATCTTTCTCCCCGAACCCAATTTTTCTCTGGCCTCCGATCCATGAATCCACAAAGTGATATAGATTCTCTTCATCGGTGCTTATTTGATTCGACGGAATTCTATAGGTCATTGATGAAGCCATTCTGCCTCATCAAAAGAGCAAAAGGTAACCTTCCACGTTCATCCATTTTCCACTTTTATCCACTATTTTTTTTTCTTTTTATCTCCCCTGCCATTTATGGCAATCAAATCTCTGCGGTTCTCAGTCTGGCTGAACATGCCACTGAATCTTTTTTCATTGCGAGAATCTGCTTCTGGAATTCGTAATAATGCGAATAGTGTTTATTTTCAAGTAGAACTTTATTATTCAGAGTGAAGCGGAATTTCCTCAGGGATTATTTATGTAGTCAATTGCCCGCGCTTCTCATTAAAGGAATTGTTAAAGTTACGCTAAAATGAAGAGAATGACACATGGAGAGAGAGAGAGAGAGAGAGAGAGAGAGGAGAGAGAGAGAGAGAGAGACGAGAGAGAGAGAGAGAGAGATGGGACCCTCCGAAAGACACAGATATCAATTTAGAGCACAATAAAATAGAAAATATTTTAATTGACTCATTTACCCATATTAAAATTAGTAAAAGTTATTTCTATCACCAGGATAGTGATTAATTTGGTTTAAGAAGAGAAAGAATGAAAAAAGACAGATAATAATAATAAAATAATAATAATAATAATAATAATAATAATAATAATAACATAATAATAATAATAAGGGTAGGGTAGCCTTGAGCGTAAGGTAATAAGATGCAGAAAGGTCTGGTGAATCAAGTATCATAAAGATATTGCAAATGATCGTTTGGTAACACGGAGTAAAACAGAACTTTCAAAAATAGACTTCAATAAGACCGAAGAGAGACTCCCGTAATAAACGAGAAATAGAAATGTGTTAAAACAATATGATGATAACTATTTATGGATATGATACTTTAGTCTAATGTCCTTAAGGACAAAGAGACTAATGTTTATGTTGACAACGAAAGGGATTATAGATATTTACCAAAATAATATTTTTTTTCTCGTCATCCTATTCGACTGAGTGGTAATTGTAGTGTAGGGTTCCGGGTTGCATCCTGCCTCCTTAGGAGTCCATCACTTTTCTCACTATGTGCGCTGTTTCTAGTAGCACATTCTTCTGCATGAGTCCTGGAGCTATTTCGGCATCTACTTTTTCCAGGTTCCTTTTCAGGGATCCTAGGATCGTGCCAAGTGTTCCTATGATTATGGGTACAATTTCCACCGACATAACCCATATTCGTCTTATTTCTGTTTCCTGGTCTTGATACTTATAATTTTTTTTCTCTCTCTCATCCACTTTGGTGTCCCATGGTAATGTGACATCATTGAGTGATAATTTCTTCTTTATTTTGTCAATCAACGTCGAGTGTGGTCTATTTACACGTATCACTGTATCTCTTCTGATACCATAGTCCCAGAGGATCTTTGCCTGATCATTGTCTATCAATCCCTCTGGTTGGTGCTCATAACACGTTAACTAACTAACAAGGTAGTTTGGTGTTTCTTTTTGCACAGGACTCCATTCGGGGGCTTTTCGCTACTGAATTCCATGGTTCATCCTTGTACTGGTTCTATGCAAGTACTGAACATTCGCTTGCTATGTGGTTTATGGTCTTTTCTTTCATATTGCACTTCTTGCATATGGGTGAGATCTTATTTCCATATATCGGTCTTTGAACATATCTGGTTCTTAGGGACTAATTTTGTGCCGCTCTTAGGATTCCTTCTGCTTCCTTCTTGAGTTCTCTCCTCTATAGCCATTGCCATGTTTCACTTGTGGCCAGTTCTTTAGTCTGTCTTATGTACTGTCCATGCATTGGTTTGCTGCGCTATTTCTTTGTTCTGGTTTTCATTCTCCTGTCTTTGTATATTTCTGGGTATTCAACTCTTTTTATTAGTTCTTCCCATGCACTCCCTAGCCACTCGTCTTCACTGATTTTCAGGCGTTGCCCCAGTGCTCTGTTCTCGATGTTAACGCAATCCTCCATGTTTAGTAGCCCCCTCCCTCCTTCCTTTCGTGTTATGTATAATCTGTCTGTATTTGCTCTTGGGTGTAGTGCTTTGCGTATTGTCATGTGTTTCCTAGTTTTATGGTCTATGCTGCAGAGTTCAGCCTTCGTCCACTCCACTACTGCAATGTATCTCTTACTGGTACTGCTTATGTGTTTATGGCTTTCATCATATTTCCGGCATTGAGTTTTGACTTTAGTATCCTGATAGCGTCCTTCATCTCTTGGTGTTTAACCCTCTTACGCCGGAGCCCTAAAAATCAAAAACGTCTCCCGTATGCCGGGCCCGGTTTGGAAGTGAGCGCGGGAAGTGGGGAAAAAACGTTTTTTTTTCAAAAAAAAAATTACAGCGCGCGTACTTTTTGAAGATTAAGAGTTCATTTTTGGCTCCTTTTTTTGTCATTGCCTGACGTTTAGAATGCAAGCATCAGAAATGAAAATAATATCATTATCATATGTAAATAATGCGATATATGGTAGCGAAAAAAAAAAAATTCATACATAATTGTATTCAAATCACGCTGTGCAGAAAACGGTCAAAGCTAACCAGTTACTTTTTTTTGCGTTGTATTGTACACTAAATTGCAATCATTTTGATATATAATACATTGTAAAACAATAAAAGACACCCACCGGAAAATATTATCACAAAATGATGTACGAATTCGTAACGCGCGGACGCAAAAAAATATTTTTTCAAAAATTCACCGTAAATCACAATATTGTTCTAGAGACTTCCAATTTGTTTCAAAATTAAGACAAATGATTGAATATTATGATACTGCAAGAGTTTTAGATTAAAATTGCAGATTTTGACCATTTCTGACGAGTTAAAGTTGACCGAATGTTGAAATTTTTATATAAATTTTTTTTTATATGCACATATTTCGGAAATGGAAACAGCTACAACCTTAATTATTTTTTGTTGTATTTTCACGAATTTGCGCACATTTTGATATATGAAACTGTATTAAAACGGCTAATATGAAAAGGAGCAAATATTAGGATAATGCGATTTACACATTTCGGAGATTTTCGGCCGCGAAGCGGCGCGCGGAGGGAAGAAAGATATTATTTTCAGAAATTCACCATAAATCACAATATTGTTCTAGAGACTTCAAATTTGTTTCAAAATAAAGATACAAATAAATGAATATTACTACGTCGTAAGAGATTTAGCTTACATTTACGTTTTTTGACCATTTCAATTGCGTCAAAGTTGGACCGTACGTAGTATTTTTTCCAATTATCGTAATTTATATGCAGATATTTCAGAAATGAGAAAAGCTACAACCTTAATTATTTTTTGTTGTATCTTCATGAATTTACGCACATTTTGATATATGAAACTGTATAAAAAGGCTAATATGAAAAGGAGCAAATATTAGGATAATGCGATCTACGCCTTTCGGAGATTTTCGGCCGCGAAACGGCGCGCGAGGGAAAAAGATAGTTTTTTTTCAGAAATTCACCATAAATCACAATATTGTTCTAGAGACTTCAAATTTGTTTCAAAATGAAGATAAATAAATGAATATTAACTAGGTCGTAAGACACTTAGCTTACAATTACGTTTTTCGACCATTTCCTTTGCATCAACGTTGACCGTACGTAGTTTTTTTTCCAATTATCGTAATTTATATGCAGATATTCCAGAAATGAGAAAAGCTACAACCTTTAATTATTTTTTGTTGTATTTGCCATGAATTTGCGCACATTTTGATATATGAAACTCTATAAAACGGCTAATATGAAAAGGAGAAAATATTAGGATAATGCGATTTACGCATTTCGGAGATTTTCGGCCGCGAAGCGGCGCGCGGAGGGAAGAAAGATATTTTTTTCAGAAATTCACCATAAATCACAATATTGTTCTAGAGACTTCAAATTTGTTTCAAAATGAAGATAAATAAATGAATATTACTAGACCGTAAGAGATTTAGCTTACAATTACGTTTTTTCGACCATTTCGATTGCGTCAAATTTGACCGTACGTAGTTTTTTTTTTCCAATTATTGTAATTTATATGCAGATACTTTCAGAAATGAGAAAAGCTACAACCTTTAATTATTTTTTTGTTATATTTGCCATGAATTTTCGCACATTTTGATATATAAAACTCTATAAAACGGCGGCTAATATGAAAAGGAGAAAATATTAGGATAATGCGATTTACGCATTTCGGAGATTTCGGCCGCGAAGCGGTGCGCGGAGGGAAGAAAGATATTTTTTTCAGAAATTCACCATAAATCACAATATGTTCTAGAGACTTCAAATTTGTTTCAAAATAAAGATAAATAATGAATATTACTAGGTCGTAAGACACTTAGCTTACAATTACGTTTTTCGACCATTTCCATTGCATCAACGTTGACCGTACGTAGTTTTTTTTCCAATTATCGTAATTTATATGCAGATATTTCAGAAATGAGAAAAGCTACAACCTTTAATTATTTTTTTGTTGTATTCTTCGTGAATTTACGCACATTTTGATATATGAAACTGTATAAAAACGGCTAATATGAAAAGGAGCAAATATTAGGATAATGCGATTTACGCATTTCGGAGATTTTCGGCCGCGAAGCGGCGCGCGGAGGGAAGAAAGATATTTTTTCAAAAATTCACCATAAATCACAATATTATTCTAGAGACTTCAAATTTGTTTCAAAAATGAATATAAATAAATGAATATTACTAGACCGTAAGAGATTTAGCTTACAATTGCGTTTTTTGACCATTTCGATTGCATCAAAGTTGACCGTACGTAGTTTTTTTTTCCAATTATCGTAATTTATATGCAGATATTTCAGATATGAGAAAAGCTACAACCTTTAATTATTTTTTGTTGGTTGTATTTTTCATGAATTTGCGCACATTTTGATATATAAAACTCTATAAAACGGCTAATATGAAAAGGAGCAAATATTAGGATAATACGATCTAACGCATTTCGGAGATTTTCGGCCGCGAAGCGGCGGCGCGGAGGGAAGAAAGATATTTTTTTCAAAAATTCACCATAAATCACAATATTATTCTAGAGACTTCAAATTTATTTCAAAATGAAGATAAATAAATTAAGATTACTAGACTGTTATGTATTTTGCTTACCCAAAAATACCAACATAAAAAAAAATTATTAAATATATATATATATATATATATATATATATATATCATATATATATATATATATATATATATATATATATATATATATATATATATATATATATATATATATATATATGTATATATATATATATATATATATATATATATATATATATATATATATATATATATATATATATATATATATATATATATATATATATATATATATATATATATATATATATATATATATATATATATATATATATATATATATATATATGTATGTGTTTCTTTATTTATTACATTTTCGATTCTGGTACGAATACATAAATAAAAGGAATGCAGGTGACACTTTTCTTTTTGCATACAATGAAATATCGTATTCATGCATAGCTACTGAGATATAAAAGCTTGAAAATAAATAAAACAAATAAATATAAAACAAATGCAGAATACTCACTCCTAATCCTGACTCTTCGTTCTATTCTTGTTTTCTCCCTCCTCCATTGAAGAGTCTTGCATTTTTTTCCTCTCGACATGACGAGGTACAGGTGGAGGAGGGAGACGCGCGCCCTTACGGCCGCTGGGATAGGGCGCGGTACCCGTGCGCCCTCCCTTGACCGCCGCTGAGTCGCACTCCAATAGAAGACTGCACTGTGGTATTTTGCAGTCACACTCCCCGAACCTGCATAGAGCTATCTTGCAGGTGCGACAGAAGAAACGGGTGTCTCTCCTTCTGCCATTCATATGGCACACCCGGCACCGTTTCTGCCTGCGCCCTTCTAGGAGATCCAGTGTGATCCCCTGGCATCAGCCGACACGGAGGGTCCACTACCCGACGAGAAGGGGCGCGGGTGGGGGCGTCAGCAGGGGCGGCGTCAGCAGGGGCGGCGGCAGCAGGGGCGTCAGCAGCAGGGGCGTCAGCAGCAGGGGCGGCGGCAGCAGGGGCGTCGGCAGCAGGGGCGGCGGCAGCAGGGGCGGCAGCAGGGGCGTCAGCAGCAGGGGCGTCGGCAGCAGGGGCGGCGGCAGAAGGATGACCGAAGTTGGCACCCCGAAGGTCTGCCCTTTCCTCTATGGGTAGATCTACAGCTCGGGGCAGGGGGGCAGACATGGAAGGCCACTCATCGGGATCAAAGTTGATGAGGGCTTCCCCGGCTGCCTCGAGGAACTGTAAGTGGCTCATCCTCCCTAGATCGGGACCGTAGTACCCACAGTAGAGTACGTAGGCATTTTGGAGGGCCAACTGCAGAATGTATTTCAGGAGCTTTTGGGTCCATCTCCTGGTTCTCCTGGTGAAGGGATAATATTGGATGAGTTGATCAAAGAGATCAACTCCTCCCATTTGCCTATTGTAGTGCCCAATGACGGTAGGGCGCTCTACACGAAACTGCTCATACACAACTCGGCCCTGTCGACGCGTCTTCTTCCGCTGCAACGATCTCCTCTTGGACAGGTTCATGGCTCGTCGTAATCATGGGGACGAGTCGGACACCCTTCCAACAGATGACGAAGACAGCTCCCTTCCGCCGCCACTGTGTCTCTCCTCTTGCCAGATGTTGCTGATGGCTAGCGTACCTCTTGAGGGAATTCGGGGCCCCACGCACCAACCGAAGGGTACCACTGACGTGAACACCTGCATCATACAGTTCCTGGGCCAGGGATACCGAGTTTATAATAAAATTATCCATAAACAGGTGGTATCCCTGGTTACGGAAACGATCCACAAGCCGAAAACAGTTTCACGCATCGTGGAGAAGACCCCGGAATACACCGAAAAGTCCACGACGTAGCCAGTGTTGGCCTCGGTAATAAAAAAAAATTTCACGCCATATTTCTTCGGCTTCTTGGGGTTATACACTTTGATGCTTAGACGTCCTTTGTAAGGCATCATCCCCTCATCTAAAGAAAGGTTTTCTTTCCAGGAATCACGAGAGTTTTACAGCGTTCACGAATATATTCCAACACTGGCGCACTAAAATGAGGCGATCAGAGTTATTCCGGGGTATGGCCCTTCGGTTGAAGGCGTTGAAATATCTGTCCAACGCCAGGAAAGTATCACGGGGCATAATGCCGGGCACATAGGGCGTACATAAAAGAAAATTACGCCTTCAATACATCCTGACGTCGGCAGCAGGAATCAATCCAAAAAAAACGTGGAGCCCCAAAAAATGCGCCATGTCAGGGAGGTCGCAGCCTCGCCAGTGATAAGATAATGTCGTGCGTAGTTCATCACGGCAATACCTGGCGTAGTCCGCCGTCTCTGCTACCAGGTACTCCAGCAATTCCCGCGTAAGGAAAAGCTGAACAAAACCCAGAGCAGTCAGGGGAACAGGTACGGTGAGCCCAGGATTTGCCGTAAATGGATGCATGGTAGGTGGTGTGGGGTCCTCTGTCCACCCATCGTCGCTCTCGGACGACCCTAGGCTAGCACGACTATCCGACCTTCTACGTGCCCCTGCGCGCGCTTGCGCCGCGCAGCACGAGCGCGGGAACGATTTCCCACACGAACCCCCCTCACTGGCCCATCTCCCTCACTCAAGCCTTCGCTTTCTGTATCCCCATCATCATCGCCAACAAAACTTGATCCTAAATCATCGTCCTCCCCCTCCTCAGATTCCCCCTCATAAGCACTATAACTACTAAATTCTAGTTCACTTTCGGGATGTGACCCTCGAACGGACATTGGGGGCAAATAATCCTCGTCATCACTATGATCGGGAGTAATGTCCTCGTCATGGATGACCAACCGCCATCAAAATGAGGACTTGCCAAATGCTCTCGATCGAGCTCCGATAAATAATCGTCAATGTCTCTTGGTTTGAGCCCTCCCAAATTCCTACGAATGCCCCTAAGGATGGCACGATGTTTCCTTGGGGTTACTAACGGCAAATGAGACACATTCGAAGCACTTCCATCGACACGTGGTCGCACAGAACGGCGTTGAGGAGCGAGGTCAGGTTGGGTGCTGGGTCCTTCGCCAGCATCCAAGTCCAAAACTCTTCTAACATGATCCCTTCCGACGGGTAAAACGCGCCTTTCGCGTGTCATACGACGGTCAGACATGTCTATGAACGTTCTGTACCAACACAAATGTTCAAAGTCTCGCACAAGCTCAGTCAAACACGATTGCGGCAAAAGATCGCTGACGGATGATGCTACGATGATGCTGGCTGGAGCGAGAAGGAAGGATTCCGCGCATGCGCACTTGGGTCACGCTTCAAAACAAAACAAGGCCTTGATCCGTGATCTCCCAGCATCCCCCAGGCGCGTGATTCCAAAGTTTTCGGCCTATAAGTATTTTCCGCGAATTTAAAAAAAAACTTTTTGAGTCGACGTATGGTACGTCCAATCGGCATACGGGAGACATTTTGACTCACGTTTAATACGTCCAATCGGCGTAAAGAGGGTTAATATCCTCTCCTATTATTCCCAGGTATTTGTATCATGTCTCATCTATGTGTTTGATGCTATTCCCATCTGGTAGTTTTATCCCTTCAGTTCTTGTTACTTTGCCTTTTTGTATGTTGACCAAGGCACATTTTCCTATCCAAAATTCCATTCTGACGCCCCCAGATACAATCCTCACAGTCTGGATTAGGGTATTTATTATCCTTGGTGCTCTTCCCATACAGCTTGATGTTGTCCATGAACAACAGATGGTTAATTCTGTTGCCTCCTTTCTTGAGTTGGTACCCAGCATCCATCTTCTGCAGTACTTTTGTCATGGGAATCATGGCTCCAACGAAGAGCAGTGAGGACAGTGAGTCGCCTTGAAAGATCCTTCTCCTGATGTTAACCTCTAATAGTCGTATCTTAGAGCTTGGAAGTACTGTATTTAAGTTGTGCATTGTATTTTTGAGGAAGCTGATGGCGTTTTCCTCTGCCCCATATATTTTCAGGCATTCTATCAGCCATGTGTTTGATATCATATCGAAGACTTTCTTGTAGTCAATCCATGCCATGCTTAGGTTGTTTTCCTTCTCTTACTATTTTTCATTGGCATTTTGTCTCTCAGGAGCTGGTCTTTTGTGCCCCTACACTTCCTTCTGCAGCCTTTCTGTTGGTGGGGGATGGTGTTTGTATCTTCTAGGTAGTTCTACAGCCGTTCACTGATTATTGAAAGAATGATAATAGTACTATTATTACGTAAATACCTAAAAGTCTTGCCTCATCATAATTATTATCATCACTCGTGCGTGGAAGGTCTGATAGTCTGCGTGCATGCAACGCCAGCTTCCACAGAATAATAGGGGCCTCTGCGACATAATAACAAATTAACATTTATTTCTTCTTTTGTAAATTTGATCATGGCCGTCTTTTCATTCCTAAATATAAACTGTTCTATGTAATAACAAGAAACGACACTACAATTTCTGTTCACAACAGCAATCGATAAAGATTTGGTCGAAAATGTAATTGAATGAAGATGTGATATTGGGAATGTAAACAGAATTATTCAGGAGACAATCACATAAATAAGACAAAAATCACCAAATGTGGACGCAGCTTGTGTGAGAGAGACTTTTATTTTCTGTCGGAATGACATCCTAATAATGCAATAATTCATCTTGAATTACAAAATTAAGGTTTCCTTTTGCTGTGTCGTTTGCTGTTCGTAGATCCATGTCCGTTAAAGTATTTAAAAAAAAACTTGTAAATTCCTTAGCGTAGAAGTGAAAGATCTTGTATTAATGTCCTTATGGCGATATATATATATATATAATATATATATATATATATATATATATATATATATATATATATATATATATATATATATATATATATATATATATATAGTCAATAGCCATGAAGGAAAGTGAGACAACCTCGTGGTGTTAGTCCTTTCGACTTACTGTCCTTTACTTAGTCTTGTGTTGTCTCCGAAGATCAGTAGATTCAACAGATTTTTCTCCCTTTGTTCTCCAAAGTTGCTGAAAAACTTATTTTTAACCCACTATTCAAGTTTTTGGAATCTAAAAGATTGTTAGCTGATAGTCAATAAACATAGCAATAGGAAGCAGTTAGATATATACCTGTGATGCTTATTAAGATTTGACTGAAGCCATTTTCAAGAGAATCTTGATAAGGGTTTTGGGTGTAACGTAATTCCAATAGATTTTAGTGCTGCTTTTGATATAGTAAATCATGAGACACTTATTTATAATCTTCAGAATCTTGTTTTAGGATGACTTCAAGATTTCCTTACATGTAAAAAGCAGCGAGTTGCTGTTGGGGGATCTTTAACGAACCAAGACCTATAGTTCCCCAGGTTAGTGCTCTTGGTCAGCTGTTATTTTCAGTGTGTGCAAATGATACAGTCGTTGGCCTGGAAAGCGAGATTGTTTAGTCCGCCGATGATGCAACACTCGCAGGTGTAGAAAAGTCTCCACTTAAGAGAAATGAAGTTACCCTTAGTCTCAGTTGTGACAGTCATTTGTAATTCCTTGACTAGATTTAAAGGCTCAACAGGTAGTGACCCCAGATCATTCCCACGAGAGAGAGAGAGAGAGAGAGAGAGAGAGAGAGAGAGAGAGAGAGAGAGAAATGGATATAAACAAGGAAACGAGACTACTATTTTGGTCCCTCTTAATACACTGGATGTAGACTTTGTCCTTCCGACACGTTTCCGAAATAAAAGAATAAATTTTAAAAGATAAATAAAATAAAACGGTGGAATGAAAAATGATCGAATAACAAAATCTGAATGAAAATGAGATAAGGCAATGAATATCTCCTGAGATCTAAGAAATATTTATCCGTGTCTCAAAAAGAGGAACATTCATCCGAAGACAACAGACACTCAAGATAACAGACAGATGAACAGGCGGGAACAGACTCCTCTATGAGTTGGGGTGGGGGATGGTGGGATGGCTGGGCCGTTGAATAGGGGCGAGGCAGCGGGGAATGCTTAGTATACCATTAAAATGGGTAATTGTCTCTCAGTTATTATTATTATTATTCTTGTGTGCAAGGTTCTCTCAGTAAGCTCTGCTTTCAGCAATTGGTTGTTTTTAGTCCGAAGGTCCGCAACAGGCCTCTTTCTTCCCCATTAAAGCTTTGACAATCGCACAAGCATAGAGTCCAGTTTTCACTTAAACTATGTAGCTTCCATAACTGAAATTGCATTCGACATCGCCTGCATGTCGACGCTTACGTTAATTTAACTTTCTCCGCATTCGGTAAACGTTTGGAAATCCTTCCTTTATTACACTGAATGAGACACTGGGTTATCAGATACATATACTACAGGTGCCATCATGAACACGGAGGGGTGATTTGCAATTCAGTCAATCATTAACTAGAATGTAATTGATAATGGGACTGAGAAACAAGTAATTTACGATTCTTAATATTAAAAGGTTTAACTTCGTAGAACAAGCACACAGATTATATATATATATATATATATATATATATATATATATATATATATATATATATATATATATATATATATATATATATATACTATATATATATATATATATATATATATATAATATATATATATATATATATATAAATGTGTGTATATTATATGCATGCATGCTTGTGCTTAAGTGAAATTGCGCAAGTCCATGTATGTCAACAATTTAGCTCGAATACCATTGTCTTTACTGAATGGATGAAATGCTATTGTTTACCCGTTATTCTCCTACACTGATGGAAGGACCGGTAAGAACTAATTTTAAGGCAAATGAGGATGTCCTCGACCCTTCCAGCTCTGGCACTGAACGACGATTCCCACTCGGCCAGGAGGGAAATTCATTAATATCTGACATATGGATATCAATGTATTGTAAATATGCTGCTGTGAGGAAATATAGAGTATGCGAAGTCATATGCACATACATACACAGACATATATATGTATACAAATATATATATATATGTATATATATATATATATATATATATATATATATATATATATATATATATATATATATATATGTGTGTGTGTGTGTGTGTGTGTGTGTGTGTGTGTGTGTATGCATTGAGCTATAAATGTCCTTCAATATCCAATCGCTCTACCTCGGAATTGATATAGATATATTTGCATATATGTTAACCGAAAGGGAATTTTTTTTAGCTGATAATAATGTCCTCCTCTCGTGGATTCGAACCCGCGGACAGTGGAGAAACCAGGACTTCCGTGACATTACCGACTCGGTCGACACACGCACACACACACACACACACACACACATATATATATATATATATATATATATATATATATATATATATATATATATATATATATGTGTGTGTGTGTATATATATATATATATATATATATATATATATATATATATATATATATATATATATATATATATATATATATATATACACAATTTTAATCTTCTGTTTCATGAAGATGCTAGAATATGCGATTTGCTCCAGAGGGAAATTGAAGAAAGGTGCTCAAGTTGCTCTACCGTTTCGCCTCCACCGGCTCCTTTCAAGAGCCCTATTGACTAAAAATCTTCACACTACATAACAATCGTCAAAGAATAAACCAGTTTTAAGTCATATTTAGCTATATGGAATTCTATGAGACCCGAATTGCTCATTTTAGATAAGTTGAATAATTAATCTATTACCAATGATAAAGTTTACTTTAGAGAAAGGAAACAATGGTTGTATTAATTTTCTAGATGTTTGTGTTATAACAGCTGCCAACGGTATTAAATTAAAGATTCATAAGAAATGCACGAATAACAATTTGATTATTAGTTCTTCTTTTGCCACACCGATACCATCAAGCAGTCTGCTCTACCTGTACTGAAGATCGTTATCCCAGAATACGTAGAAGAGGAGATAAGCAATATTTATGTTTTAGGTAGATATATTGGTATTGATAAATGATAAAGTACAAATTGACGATATTTCAGTGGCCCGAAAACCACAATTCAACCACATAAAATTCTCAATATTCAAGTCATGTTCTCATTCCCTTCTGCCATAAGTAAGATTTTAATTGAAAACAAACCAAAGCATGGCGAATGTTCTTTACCAAATTCCATGCACAGGTGGAAAATTTTACACTGGACAAACGAGGAAAAATCTTGCTACCCGAATCACACAGCATCAGTATTGTATAGGTACAAACAACAAAGCAATGCAATCACTGTACATTATGGTCAATGTAATGGTGTAATAGACTGGAAATAGAAGCAGAGTATTGTTCAAAAGTGGTAATTATACAGGAAGGGGCTTACTGGAGAGTTTGTATTCAGACTAGCAATAATGAGAACTTCAATGGCAATACAGGACTTAACAGAACAGATCCTCTATTTGCACATATTACCCAACAACAATATAATATTAACAAGGATTTGTATACTCCTCAACGATCATTATGTATTGTGAAGATTGGTGTTTCTATTGTTTTTTCTATATTTTTTCTCTGTTTGTAAATATTACGTTGTATGTTTTGACTTCTGTGTACTTGAGTCAATAATAGCTCTTGAAAAGGGCCGCTGGAGCCTGCCGAAATGGTAGACCAACTTGGGTAACTTTCTTCAATTTTCCTGTGGAGCAAATAGCATATATATATATATATATATATATATATATATATATATATATATATATATATATATATATATATATATATATATATATATATATATATATATATATATATATATATCACACACACACACACACACACACACACATATATATTATATATATATATATATATATATATATATATATATATATATATATATATATATATATATATATATATTTATATCAAGTCTCATCTTAAGGGGTCATTTCCCTAAATTAAACTGGCATTATTTCGTGTGCGAATTTATTCGGCGACATAAAAAGGCCTTTCCATTTTACTGTGTCTCTCTCTGGTGGAAGGGATTCGCGGAGGAACTGAAAACCTCCTTCAAGGGAAAACAGAGAGAGGGTCATGTATATGTTCGAGTTCATGTCAGTGAATTTGGACTACTGAAAATGATCGAATTAAATTTCTTCTTTTATTTCCTCCAGCGGAACGAGAGAGAGAGAGAGAGAGAGAGAGAGAGAGAGAGAGAGAGAGAGATTTGAGAGAGAATTTCCTGTGTACTTAATGTTTTCGCAGAACGTTGAATCGATAAATATTGCTGAGTATTATTTGTTGAGAGAGAGAGAGAGAGAGAGAGAGAGAGAGAGAGAGAGAGAGAGAGAATATTTACCGTATTTTTAGGACGTTGAATTGATTTACACGATGATTAATAAGTAAATCATTATTAATAATTAAAAAAAAGAGAGATAAAGAGTGGAGCATGCATTCCTAACTCATGCAGTCGATGAGGTACTCCTGAATTACCACCTGACCAACCATTTACCTCATTAATTTCCCCTCTCGGTTTTCTGAGCGTAAGATTAAAATGTTTACCTGAAAGAAAAAAAACGCAAAAGTAAATTCTTAAGCAGCTCTGGACGAACAAGCAAAGGGGAAGGGGGGGGGGGGGAACGCTGAAGCGGAAAATAAAAGGAAAAGTGAGCATATTCACAAATAAAAAGGCTCAGAATGGGTGGAGAGAAAAGGCGTAAAATTACGAAGCAGGAAATGAATATATGAGACCGGAGCCCTGCAAGGCTCGGCCACTTGGGGCGAATTTGCCTGCGCCCAACCGCTTAGCCTCCTTATCATGATAAGAATATTTGCCGAGTCTTCTTCCCACGCGAACCCCCCCCCCCCCCCACCCACCCCCACCCACCCCCCCCCCCCCCATCTCCCCACGGTATCTTGAAAAGCATCTTAGCAGAATTACGAGGGCGAGGGAGAGACCGGCGTTTTTGCGCGATCATTCTCTTAGCCTTTACGCAGCGTTCTTTTAGGAAATATGAAATGTTTTTATTTTTATTTTTTTGGATATTAG
>NC_087216.1:68257121-68332121 GCF_015104395.2 Macrobrachium nipponense
ATCCAGGCTGAGTCGACTTAGTTGAATTTAGAGTGTTTGTTTTTTAAAAGATGGTCTCTTGTGATTGTTAATAGAATTCAACTCCATAAAAAAAGAGGTATATTTTGTATGGAAATCTTAAGGAGTACAGACACACAGACACACACACACACTAATATATATATATAAATCTGTAAAAAGGGGGGAATGTACAGACTCATCATTTTTAACTTCCTTAGATACAGAGTGGTCCGAGCGACAGCTTAAGAATGCTGATGACTCTTTTTTGGGATGGTGTGACATTAAGATCCTTACTAAGCAGGTCAACGATTGTCCTGTAGTTATGGGCGTTCGAGAAGGTGACTTTGAAACCAGTATAGAGTGGTTTCAGGGCATGGACGAAGAGTGTGAATTCATGTGTACGTGTGCGCCTCTTTCGTTCATAATGACATGTATTAGCCAGAACGACGGAGAGACAGTTACGGGGAGAAAAGGCAGATGCCAGGATAGCTCTACAATGTTTCTTTATTAAGTGCTTGGAGATTCTAGGCTGGAGATGGGTAAGAAATACTGTGCTTTAGCCTAATGTGTGGCTTAACTGTATTTTTGATATTTTGTAAAGATGTTCTATTTCATTTAATCTTTTGACTTTGTATTTACAACTGTGTGTGCTTATCAGTGTGTCCCTTCTGTTTTTTAACAGGCGGACCTAGTGAGGGGGACTGTGTCCTAGTGGAGGGGACTGTGTGGAGGGAACTATATTTTGGAGAAGGGATAAATGGTGTGACTAATTATACTGATTAAGACTGTTAAAATACCGGTGGGTTATATGAGTATCTGAATTTTGAGTTATCATTCCATTTAATTATCCTGTAAGAATCTGAGTTATTCAATTAATACTTTGCTTCCTATAAATGTCTATTTTTTTAGTTCCGACTCTGATTTGGTGACCTTAGATAATGAAGGAGAGAGAGAGAGAGAGAGAGAGAGAGAGAGAGAGAGAGAGAGAGGAAGGCTATTGCCAGAGTTGGGTATCAGGAGAGAGAGAGAGAGAGAGAGGGGGGAGGGACAAGGTATTGCCAGTGCCTACCGCTTTTGGCTTATCGCTACCAAAGTGGATAACGGGGGGTGCCCCGTGCCCCCGTATTATATATATATATATATATATATATATATATATATATATATATATATATATATATATATATATATATATATATATATATATATATATATATATATATACTAGCTGACCAACCTACCCAGCCCAGGAAGGTCAGCTAGTATATATAGCACTATATACTAGCTGACCAACCCAGCACTACCTGGGAAATTTTTTATTATAACTGATAAACTCTCTCTCTGTCTCCTATTAAAATAATCGCATCACACCCCTGTTCCATATTGCAGCTGACCTTGGACTTAAAGGGCTTCAGGAATGTCACTATTAATCTCAGCAACCTTAAAAGCTATGGGTTAGACACAAATATCTGTTGCCTTTAGTTATTTTTACATGTCACCCCTTCCTACCCCCTTCCCGCCCCCCACTTCCTATCAAGCTGAACTTGGACTTGAAGGGCATCGGGATGGTCAACATTCATCTAGGCGACCTCAAAAACTATGGATTAGACCCTCATATCTCCTGTTTTGCTTATGTTTACTTTTCACATCTTTCCCTCCCCTACCCACTCTCACCGGCCCCCTCGAGTGCCAGGGATGTCCTACCCCCATACTATTCTTTTCCAGATGCTAAGTTATAATGCATACTAATTACTCAGTCAGTGTCAAGTGTGTGGCACATACATGCACACATACAAGCATAAAAATATATACTTATATATATATATATATATATATATATATCTATATATATATATATATATATATATATATATATATATATATATATATATATATATATATATATATATATATATATATATATATATATATATATATATATGAATATATATATATATATATATATATATATATATATATATATATATATATATATATATATATATATATATATATATATATATATATATATATATATATATATATATATATATATATATATATATATATATCATATATATATATATATATATATATATATATATATATATATATATATATATACGGTGGCAGGGTGGTCTGGGGCTTCACTGCCAGTCCTGGAATTGAGAGTTCGATGGTTCGCGCCTGTCGATCGCCAATTCTATTATCGCTTAATAAATTCCCCCTTGGTTAAACATATATGAAAATATATCAATTCCGAGGTAGAGCGAATTAGATATTAAAGGATATTTGTAGTTCGATATATGTATATGAATCAAGGTAATGTGATAGACTTATATAATGACTACTGCTGGCAAAAGCACTACCGAGAACGAGATGGGCTGTATGCAGTCTCCAAAACAAAAAATACCTGTGCCCGGCAGGTTTATGAGGTGGGAGGCGGCATATACTTATATCTCTTGCGGTGGTGGGGTGGTCTGGGGCTTCACTGCAAGTCCTAGAATTGAGAGGTCGATGGTTCGCGCCTGTCGATCGCCAATTCTATTATCGCTTAATAAATTCCCCCTCCGTTAAACATATATGAAAATATATTAATTCCGAGATAGAGCGAATTAGATATTAAAGGACATTTGTAGTTTGATATATGTATATGAATCACAGTAATGTGATAGACTTATATATATATATATATATATATATATATATATATATATATATATATATATATATATATATATATATATATATATATATATATATATATATATATATATATATGTATATATATATATATATATATATATATATATATATATATATATATATATATATATATATATATATATATATATATATATATATATATATATATATATATATATATATATATATATATATATATATATATATATATATATATATATATATATATATAGTATATATATAGATATATATATATATATATATATATATATATATATATATATGTATGTATATATATATATATATATATATATAATAGATATATATAGTATATATATATATATATATATATATATATATAATATATATATATATATATATATATATATACAGGCTTCTAGTTTTTCAAGAAGTTTTTTGGAGTGAGGTTGCTGGGCCCACATCTTTATTGTTGATCTTATATGGTGCTGGTGGATGGAAAGCCTAGAACTATCCAAGAAACAAGTGAAGCTGAGCTGATTGAACCTCACAATAGTTAATATTGGGGTTTCCATTTATACTTATTATATAGATAAATATAAAAATAATTATATACATATATTAATGGATGTGCGTGTGTTTGTGTCACATACACTTTGACATGCATTCAGCAATTTCAACCATATTTGGTATACATGTAACTTAGCATTGGGAAAGAATACTGTGGCGGTAAGACATCACTGGCGCCTAAGGGTTGTGGGTGGGTGAAAATTAACTGAAAATGACAGATATTAATGTCTAATCTACAGTTTTCGAGGTGCTGAGATGAATATGTCGCTCCTGTGATGAATAGTGACGCCATTAGATCCAAGTTCATTCTCGATAGGAAGGGGCAATGAGAAAGGGGTGGGGTGGAAAGGACAGCTATTAGTGTCTAATCCATAGTTTTTGAAGTCGCTGGGATGAACAGAGACACTCCTGGTGCCCTTTAAGTCTAAGCTCAGGCCCAACAGGAATAGGGGTGCGAAGTGGTGAAATATAAAATGTCAAAAATTCTGGGAAATTTAAGTGAAGCAAACAATCTTGTCAAGAGAGAGAGAGAGAGAGAGAGAGGAGAGAGAGAGAGAGAGAGAGATTTTCCCGGTCAGCGATAGGTTGTTGGCTAGGATATATATATATATATATATATATATATATATATATATATATATATATATATATATATATATATATATATATATACATATATATATATATATATATATATATATATATATATATATATATATATATATATATATATATATATATATATATAAATATATATATATATATATATATATATATATATATATATATCTATATATATATATATATATATATATATATATATATATATATATCTATATATAACCAAGGAAACACAACCGAGTTTTATATAGGCTACCAGTACCGAACAAAGCAGAGGCAACTTTTAAATGCACCGTAATTTTTTTATGAATGATAATATAATCCATGGCATAGACACACGAAAGTATAGATTTCTCTCCTTCGTTAAAAATAAAAATGAAAATATTTTTTATCAAAAGTCAATGGAAACAAAGATGAAACGAAAGCATTCAGTAGACAACAACAGTATTGGACGACGCTTATTTTTATCATCTATTATGGTATGGAGAGAGAGAGAGAGAGAGAGAGAGAGAGAGAGAGTCAATTTATATCCGTGAAACTCTCTGATACATCAAAACTGCAGGCAGTCCAAATTCATAAATGTAATACTTCTGTATCACGTTTTTGTTTCATTTATCCGGGGACAGTTCCTCTTTTGCTTCGTTTGTTTCTTCGGCACATTTTTAACTTGTTTTTCTAGTGAACAATGAACGCTGCTTATATGTAAACAAATGCTGTTCTTGTTACTCCTTGCAGTGGTAGAGGGTATTCTTTTTTTTCATTATGATCTGTGCTTCTTCTAAATTCTTACGAATTATATTATATCGACTTATGCTTGCATCCATAACATCCTTAGAGGATTTGATAAATTAGTTGTAGGCTTTAAGATGTGGAAAGGCGTTCGGGCCGGGATACCGTACAGTGCCTCGTGCGGTGTCATTTTAATAGACACATGATACGAGTGATTAAGTGTGCTTAGTACCGCAGGTATGGCAAATGTCCCAGTTTGGACTGCCCCCCTAAGGTGACCCTTAAATGTTTAAAACAATTACGATTTGCCCCTTTCCATAGCCCATTAGATCTCGGGTGATAGATCATGGTAGTGATTTTTCTTTATACAAAGGAATTCGCACAAGGAGTTAAGGAAATGATTATTGAAACTCCCCGCCCGAGTCTGAGATAATGATGTGTGGAATTCCATGTTTACAAATGTAGCACTCGTAAAACTTCCTAGCGCACTCGACCGCGTTTTTTGTTTTAAGCGCTATCAGTTCTGTATATCGAGTCAAAGCGTCTATAATTACTAGGAGGTGCTTATTTCCTCTGTCTGACTCGTAAAATCCTGTTAATAAATCTAAATGTACTCTTTCAAAGGGTTGATTTGGCACGGGGTAAGCCCCTAGGCTGACAGGTGTCTTCGTGTGGCCCTTTGTATTCTTGACAAGTGCGACAATTTGCTATGTGCTTTTTTTATATCTGTAAGCATCGTATGCCAATAAAATAAGGATTTGGCTTTCTGTGACATCAAGGTATAACCCGGTGTCCGTGCAGTGGATTTTGGTTTCATGCAACCACTTTAAGACAGCAAACCAACTTAAGGACAGTGGGATGAGTGAGATAGGCACCACCTGGTTGTTATTCAACTGCGGTGTGTTGCGGGTTTTCCTCGTCACGGATCTACACAGGATATTGTCCTGTAGGATATAATTCTGCTGCTTATACTTTAGGTATTCTTTTTCCTTCGGATTTCCGTTTAACGCAATGATGATTTTTTCTATTTGCGGATCTTTTCTTTGTTCCGTCTGTAATAGTCAGCACTCCAGCCCAGAATCCTTCCTGTCAGATATAGTTTTAACAACGGGCGTGGAGGTTGAGATATCTATTAATTCAGCTAATGGCTCGGTACAAGATGAAGAGGGGTTGCGGTGATAATGCGTAGCAATGATATTTGCTTTCCCAGGTAAATACCCGATCCTCGCGCCAAAATCCTGAATGATCATGTGCCACCGAGTTCGCTTGGGGCTGTGACTAAAGCCTTTAAGAAGTCGGTTAGGGGCTTATGATCAGTGAGAACCTTGACGGGGTAACCGTATATTATGAATTTAAAATGCACGAGTGAATTAACAATAGCGAGTCCCTTCCTTGTCTATTACTGCATATTTACTTTCGGAAGGTCTCAGTTTACGTGAATAAAAAGCTATAGGGAAAAAAAAAAAACTGTTTATCATATTGTTGAAGCAATACCCCACCTACTCCTAGGTCTGAGGCGTCTGTTGCTATGAAAAATTCCCTTACACCGAAGTCAACGTCAGGAAATTTCAGATAGGAGAACTACACAGTTCATCTTTCAATTTATCGAACGCCTGTTGATGAATTTCAGGCCATACGAAAATCTACGCCCTTTTTTATAAGATCGGTTAGGGGAGCGGCCTCTATGATTGAGTAGTTGCGGATGAAGCGGCGATAGTATCCGCTGCATCCTAAAAATTGCTGTATTCCCTTGACGTTAGTAGGTAGCGGAAAGTTACGGATAGCCGACACCTTATAGTGGACGACTTTTAAGGACCTTCACTAGAAACCGTGAAACCTAGATAGACTAGTTCTGTTTTAAAAAATTCACACTTACTTATCTTTACCCTTAAATTATGCTGCCTTAATCTTTGTAAACACTAACTCCAATTTACGTAAATGTTCTTCTAATGTGTTGGAAAAGATTACTAAGTCATCCATGTAGGCATGTAGGATATCTCCCAACAAGTCTCCAAAACACGATATTATCATACGAGTAAAAAAGTTAGGTAGGAGGACAACGTAACCAATAAAAGGCATACGCAAAAATTCATAATGTCCCCTGGCTGTGCTGAAGGCAGTGTATGGGATACTCTCTTGTTCCAACGGAATCTGATGAAATCCTTTTAGTAAAGTCTAGGCTTGTGGAAATATTTATTCTGTCCTAGTAAGGATAGGATATCATCGTACATGGTACTGGAATCTGTCAGGGATTGTTTCTTCATTTAAACGACGAAAATCTACGCATATCCGCCAAGTTCGATCTTTTTTCGGTACTACTATTAACGGAAAATTATAAGGGCTGTTTGATTTCCTAATGACTCCTTCTTTTAACATTTTACCTACTTCTTCTGTTATCTCATTCTGAAATTTCATAGGAAGTCGGTACGAAGGTACATAGATTACTTTCTGTTTGTCCTTGAGCCTTATTTGATGCTCGATGACATCCGTTTTTCCTAAGGTTCCATCCGTAGTGGAAAAAACATCATGATATTTAGTTAACAGATTCAAAAAATTTCTGCTGAATTCTTCTTCTTGAATGTCCCTTATTGATTTTGTTCTTTATAGATTGCAAAAGGGGTTCATCCCGCGACTGATTGAGCGTGATTTATCTCAGCTACGGTAAGAATGCGATGTTTATAAACTTCTTGCATCCAAGATATGTTATTTTTTTTGTGGATTACTAAAGTGGTATTCAATGATTACAGACTTCGATGTTACATTGTTGTTGTGAGCCGACTGTATAAACGGCTTGTGTGACGGATAATCCGTGTGTTTTCAGAGTTTCGGAAAGGATTAATGTTTTTCAGATCCCTGGCAAGGTTCTCTTTACACGCACTAATATATTTGAAGTTACGTAGGACCTCGAGAGTTTGCGTGCAAGCTGATATTACGGGTGAGCGAGAGTTCTGTTGGGTTGCCTGTATTATTTCTTGGTTCATGAGACAGGTGATTGGTTCCGTAATGTAAGTGACAAGTCTGTCTGTCTCTTTATTATCTAAAACTGATTTTAGGGTATTAGAAAGACCTATAGAATTTCCCTTTGATATAACACGCCGTGTTTTGCAGGTGCTAAGAATATTATTTTGGAGTGCCCATAGACGGGTATCCGATAATTACTGCGGGATACATATTAATGTTTTGTACAACGACAAAGGTATCAGCAAACGTGCGCTTACCGACCTTGTACTGTACATGAGTTACGCCCCACAACATTTAATTCATTATTCCCAATGCCTGAGAGCCTTATTCCGGACTTTTCTATAGGGAAATTTGAAAAGAGTAAATGATGAGAGTCCTTAAATCCATTATATTGCGTGTACTACCAGAATCAAAGAACAAAGTGAATGACTTATGGTCCAAATTTACTGCATGTAAGGTTGGTCGCAACGCGTTTTGACTAATAATTGCATGAATTTGTTGCAAATCTACGGGAACCTGCACAGATTTTTTTGATTCGGCCGTGTGTTTCATAGGAAAAATCAATTGTCTCACAATGATCTGATAAATGATTAAACTGATTATTTGATACAAAAGATGTGATATTGATGACCCAACATCGCCCTCTCCCCCCTTGTTAGTGAACTACGTGGTATTTGTTTTGTTATCACACCCTGAAAATTCGCTTGCCATTTGCCCTTGCGAGTTCTGGCTAGACGGCCCAGGAACAGAGGTACCTGAAGCACTGATTTGTTTGTTTCTGCTGTTGTGCAGAATTTCCGTTTGGTTGTTTCTTCTTATAGTACTGAGGGACCCTTCTTTTTATTTGCACTGGCAACTGGTTGCGTGTTTGTAGCATTCTGCTGTTGATTCCTCGAGTAGCAACGGTTATATGAATGAGTTGAACTATTGTGTATTGAACAAAAACGCGTCCGACAGTCTGAAATCATGTGACCTGGTCGTTTACAGTTATAACAAACCATCCTGCAACTTGATTATTATATGTACCACATTTACTTGTTGTGGCTTGTTCTCATTTTTTTGCAAAAACTTGAATGAGCGAAGGATCTAGGTCGGTACATTTAGACATGTGTTTTTTGATTTGTTTATACACTCTAATTCCGTACTGTCGGGCTGCAATTTTTTATCAAAACACCGTACTAACGCTTCAGGCAACATTGCAGTGATAGACGTAAGGTGAATCAAACGGATAAAATCTTTCACTTTGATTTTAGCACCCGCAACCCACCCGGAGTTACTTAAACTATCCTGATATTCATTTAGCCGGTCGGCAATTAGCGCCGCCCGCTCGACAACATTGAGCTGAAATCATGGAGGCTTGGTTAAGGATATTTCTCAATGCCAATACTACATCTAAAGCCTCTTCACCCCCATACACGGCACGTAATCTAATTTTGAACTCGTCCCATGTAAGCGCCTCTTGGAAGAAACCCCCCTAGATACGCACTTGCGTCACCTTTTGCAAAAGTCAATGAAGCTCTTGGCCTCCTGTAATTGTACTGCTGGGTCTGTGATGCTTTTTGCTTTTAAATGAGCGTCTACAGATGAGATCCATGCCTCAACATTTTGAGGCAGGAACCCATGACCCGACCTTGAAAAGGGACAATCGCTGACCTTCCGCGCTAACGAGAGTCACCACATGGGGGTTGCCAGCCGAGTAGTTGCCATTTCGGCTTTCACTTTTTTCTTATCACTCCCTATTCCTTGCAACCCTATCAAAATATCTATAAGAGTACACTCGACCACTACGTAAACGCATAAGCAATGTACTGTATAAGTGTGTTATATAATAGGAAAATCCCCAAAAGATACAAAAGTACAGATAATATGATAAAATATTATACGGAGAATTCCTGCAAGAAACGGGTTATGACAACGAGAAGAGAAAAAAAAAAATTAATCTGCGGGCGAGAACCTCGTAGTTGAAGATTGGTTCTGTAATGAAGGAAGATTAATATGGCGAACAACTCACCCCCAGAATACTGGACGATCGACTCTTGATGAACAACACTTCACTGAGGAAAAGACTGAATAGATAAAAATGGTACTTAGCTCCAGATTATATTGCGAAGGATTGTTGACATGGGATGACGTCTCAGTTCCTGTCTACGTCTCGCGTCGGAAGTCGTGATGACGTCACGGTCTTTCTCGGTGCACGATGCGTGGGGAAGTCCAAGATTGATGACGTCACAGCCTCCGTCCTTGCTCGTGATCGGGTGATGTTCCCTGTGTTTGTTTTCTTCTTTCCGTTGATGTTCGATGATGCTCTCGTACCGGTGTAGATTTCTCGAAGATAAGTGACAACAGTTGCTCAAACGTCGGTGTTAGATGCTTGTATTCCTCTCGATGAAGGACATAGTTGCGTCTTCATAAACTGTTGCGTTGATTGAAGATCCCGTTTCCTCTGTTTAGTTTGATGTTGAAGGTGGAAGTTAGTTCTTGTAGACCTTCGGTCGGCTGATATGGGTCTGGGTTGTTAATTATATTTTCCGTTTATACGCTGCCACCACATCTAAGTCTTATCGCTTGCGATAGACTTTTTTGTCTCCTTACGACTGTCATTCGTAAGTATTTTTTGGTTCCTCTCATCTCCCTTGGATATCTTAGTAGAGAGGTTCTTTCTTGACTAGAGGAGATGATTCCAAACAGGCAAGTTGACAAGATAACAACTTTATTCTGTAACTCCATACTAGGAGATGCAGCTCGGTCGGACGACCGATATGTTTGGATCGTTGGCGTGGAACTGCCATTCTAAAGCATCGCGTCGATAGCGGAACATTAGCTTATCTCAGCAATTCATATAAAAACACATACTTAGTCCGCCGGCTCGGAAGTTACAAGTTTCCGGCGTAGGTTAACAGGTCAACCGCTCCCATGGAAGTTGTTGTGCAAAGTTATCATAAACATAAAAATGTTGACAAAGCTTTGAGATAGATCAGGCTACTGCAGACAGCGCATAGCGTAATCTAGGTCTGCTTTGGTCACGTAGAACCCTCCTCTAATGCCATGACCCCAGGTCATTGGTTTATATTTACAGATCTTGTAAATTTAATATATATGTAATTATTACACATGCACTGGGTCTTGGTTTCGTTGTAGATTATATCAAATTCTTCTCCATATTGGCGGCAAGTGTCGATGAGTCGTTCGAGGCCATGCACTGATGGGGAAATCAGAACCATATCGTCGGCGTAACAGAGGTTGTTTATGGTTGTTTTCATTGACAGTGCATCCGATTGGGAGTGAGTTCAGTTTGACATTCAAGGCATCTTGTTGTACATGATTAAACAGGTATGGAGAGAGAATGCCCCCTTGCTGAAGCCCGTTTTAGGGAGCCGAAGATGTACGATAATAATCGTTGCCCCATTTGACACAGAATTGCTGTGTGGAGAACCAGCAATGTAAAATGCCAATTAGATATCGTGGGGTGCCCCTTTTATGCAGCTTCAGGAATAGCTTCAGGTAGTTTACTCGTCAAATGCTTTTCTTTCTCACATCTACGAAACACAGGAAAACCGGAGATGCTGATGATAGGTAGTAGTTCATTCAGTATGTAGATGCAGGTGTCGGTTGAGTGGTTTGCTTTAAACCCGAACTGGTTGTCAGTGGTGTGTAGAAAGGGGAGAAGTCACAAGAAGAACCGACTCAAGTATCTTCGATGCGATCGTTGTGATTGCAATTGGCCGTAGTTGCCAGGGTCAGCTGCATCCTTTAGCTTGTGTTTTTGATTAATGGTATCAAGTGAACTAAGAGTAGGAGTCTGGAAGAAACTGGTGATTATGCACACATTGAATAAGGCAGCTAGCAAAATGTAAATTATCGGATGGCAGAATTTGAAAGCCTCTGCGGGAAGACCATCACAGCCGGGCGATTTATTATTAGGTATGCTGTTTATGGCATCACTGATGTTACCTGGCGTAATACGGTCTGCAAAATGAAATTGAATGTTGTCATTAAGGAGGTTATCTACCTCACTTCGGGAATCCTGAATCATTTATGCAATTCAGGATATTGTTGAAGTGATCACCCCACATCCTGCGATAGCCTCGTCTCCGACTGCTTCCCCTACTCTCTGTGATAGCTTTTTAGTTTTGGGATTTAAGGACTGGATATCTTTCCAAAGACGAGGGTAATCTCCAGATTTCTACGTTTCTAGACATTGCATCGGCTCTGAGTTGTTTTTCATTTAACCTGCAGTGCTTAAGAGCAAGTTTGAATTGCGCTCAATCGCCTGCCTCATTATAATGCAGTGTGTCCTTCCCTCGGGCTGCCATTTTGCCTCCACAGTAAAAACATTTCTCGTGAGTATGTATACAGATCCTTAACCAAGTCATTCCAACCAGGTATATTACGAGAATTACCTTGACGAAATCTAATGGCAGTCCTGCCCAAAGCAAGCATAGCGGAGATTATGTTCGAATAGAATTCATGCAGATCCCTCTTGTGGTGGTCATTTCTACATTTTGTGTTGGTACACAGTAAGGCGTCAGCCGGTTGAATTATTGACCGCAACCGGTGTTTCCGTGGTCGCCCTAAAGTATCTGGTTTTCTGTTGGTTTTTAAACTCCCAGTTAACAGCTGGTGGGCGTCAGTTAGTGGGTTCATGGTAGGGTAGGGATGGGTACTGAGTGACACCTGTAATGTGGGATGTGATCGTAGCCCGTTGCAAGATCGTAGCGAATATTGCAGGTCATAATAGAATCATGAGTTGTGGAGATGTGATGCAGTGGTCCAGCCAGGAGGTTGTAATTGCGTCCCGCTCTATTATGTACATATGAGTAGGAGGAGGGGAGGAGGAGCATTACATCGCTAATTTGGAGAGCATGATTTTGACAGAAGCGAGTAAGTTCATTATGAAATTGTTTTGTGGGTGAGAATTAAGGTCCCTTATTATACAAATATGATCAGCAGGAGAATCTTGAATAATACTGGTAACTCCCACCCCTAGGATCATGCAGTAATGATCAAAATTATTGTTATTTTCCCATGGCATATAAACATTAATTATTAGGATTTTAGAGTTCCCTACTGTCACTTGAAGCCCAAGCAATCTGTCACTCCTGTAGGTCATCAACCTTTATCATATTGTCTAACGATTTGTGCCACAGGAAAGAAAGTCCCCCTTTCGGACAAAACCGGCCTATGATTTGATCTGTACTTGCAATCGATGAAGTCGAGAAGGTTTCTGAAGTCTTCATGAATTGAATCGCAGATGGCAAGGTCATGAGGCCAGAGGAGCGTTTCTTGCAATGCAATGATGCTGTTGAAATTTTTGCAGAGCATGTTTAGGAGAGGAATGTTTCCGCTTGAGGCCAAAAATATTCCAAGAGATTATGTTTAATGTATCCATGGCTACTCACGAAGATGGGAGATGAATGCGCTGATCTTATTTGGGTGGATGGGGGTTATACCAGGGGGAGTGGGCAGTCACTTCGCCGTGGGCGGTTGGCGGTTGACTGGTACTTGCGGTGGAAATGACCCTGGTTGGAGTGACAGTAAGTTCCCCTGGGGGTGGTTGGTCCCGGATTAGGTTATATCTTGAAACTATATATTAGGACCGAAATTCTCGCCTTTAAGAACATCGAGGTGTTGAAATAGGCAGGTAATCCTGTAAGCCACTTTATGTTTATTTCTACATGGGAGTTCGTGAGAGATAAGTGGGTCAGAGCAAGTGAGAAACTTGACTCTCTCCACTATGGCGTCTAGCGTCACCGATGAGCTCAGATTGTGAATTGCTACGTGACATCTCTTCTCAGGTGTCGGGCGAGGTGAAACTCGAATGTTGGCTCCGGTCCAGCGGCCACCAAACGAGAGGATCTTCTCTTCTTTCTACTTATTTGTATCTGCCAGCCGCTAGACCCCTCAAGATCACTCTCATCTGCATCTACGATGGGGGGTTGGCGGGAGAGATAGGGTGGGGAGGATTACGAGGGCTAGTAATCATCACCAGAGTTCTATCTTCCACCGGAGGCACTGGGGAGGGAGGGAGGTTGGGGGAGCCAACTGTTTCCTCAGGACGGCCTACAGGTGAAGGGGGCACTTCCGTGTTGCTGGGAGGCGAGGAAAAACTGGATGCTGCATTCATAGGAGTTTGGTGGCTATCTGTGGCGATTGTCAATCGATCCCTGCACTCCTTTGATCGCATCCCAGATCCGTGTGAGATCATTTGTTTCCACCGTTTTAAGACTGTATGGGAATCCTGCAGTCCTTTGATTCACGTCCCAGATTCTTGATAATTTATCATTTGTCTCCTCGATTTTTTCTGAGTTTTTTCCCATTATTTCTGAGAAGGATTTTGCTGTTTGGAAGGCATTTTGTGCCGTGTGGTACACGCGGGTAGGCTTAGGTCAGCGGGCCCCTTTGGAGGCAGATTGTAAGGGTCATCGGGGTAGATTTCCACCGAGCAGGTCCTTAGCCACTTAGTGATATATGATATTTTTTTGTGTGAGGACAAGTTCTTCGCAGATCGCTCCTGAGAATGCTCTCTGATATCAGATCTTTGCATTTCGTATATGCAACGTGATTTCCTCATCGGAGAAGGCATCACTGACAGATGAATAGCGGACTCGACGTCGGAACGGTTCGATTGGTATTGGGTAAAATACAGACAATTGTTCGCGAGTACGGAACTTGTGTGTGGGGCACAGGCACCGGTAGGTGCCAGGGTCACTTGCGCAACGGTTGGAGGTTGGTCGGATGACATTTTTGTGGTAAGGGAAGGGCCAAGCACTAACACATACACTGCATTCTTTTACCCATTTCCCAGGACCAATAGGCCTCGAGTAGCTGTGATTTGAAAGATTTTCTAAGGCACTGATTGGAGCAGAAAGAATATTAGAATATCTGCAATTACATAACACTCTCCGGCTTACACGCCGGGTATTACGTGGAGACACTAATAACACATTGCTTACTGTAAAAGGTATAATCACCAAGGGCGAAAAACCCTTCTTATCTGTGAAAAAAACGCGAGAGAGACCTCAAACACGTCCGCCCCACACAACAAGCTTTCATTGTATATATATATAATATATATATATATATATATATATATATATATATATATATATAGATATATATTATAATATATATATATATATATATATATATATACAATTCGTCACATTTTGCTGAAGCAAGGGCAAGGATAACCATTTGAAATATTTCTGTTAGTTTATATTTGTATTTTCTTTTTCGTTCCATTTAATACCTTATGCCATGACTATCCGAAAAAAAAGCAGCCTTTTTGAACCCTGGGGACTAACTCATTATGTTACTTAGCCACTTGTGTCGATTGTTTTGGAACGTGCTTTGCCTCCGGCTGGATAGATAGGTAGGCATATTGATATATACATAGAGAGAGAGAGAGAGAGAGAGATGAGAGAGAGAGAGAGAGAGAGAGAGAGAGAATGTGGTCTTTGGAAAATATCTTTAAATAAGTATGAAGAAATCTTTTTATTGTAATGTGGCATTATAAGCGAGGTGTTTGTGGCTAAAATGAAATTAAGCGGGATTGTCCTCTGACGAGTTCTGGTACCCATGTTTACTCCGAAAGGATTATTTAATTAAGAATTCAGGTAAGATTCTCATATGGCTATAAATGTATCGGTAGTAATAGTATAGATAAAATTCACTTGGACATTAAGAGATTATATAAATATATATATCTATATATATATATATAGTATAAATATATGAGATATATATATATATACATATATGGTATATAAAAAATATATAAAAAGGATATATATATATAATATAAAAAATTATATAAAATATATCTATATATAGATATATATATATATATAATATAATAGGAATAAAATATTTTTTTATATATATAATATATATCTATAGATATATATATATATATATATATATACATACATTGTATCAGATATTATATATATATATATATATAGTATAGATATAGTAATATAGATATAGGGATTATATATATTATATATACTATGATATATAAATGTATATTATATAGATATATATATACTATATATATATATATATATATATATATATATATATATATATACTATATAGATATAGGATATATATATATGTGTGTGTGTGTGTGTGTGTATATGTATATGTATATATATATATATATATATATATATATATATATATATATATATATATATATATATATATATATATATATATATAGCTTCATGACAAATAATATTGCCAAGACCAGGAAGAACAGTCACCGTTATTAAGAGGATGGAACCGGAATTGAACAACTTGTCCGGTATTCAACCAGCTATGTATAATTTCATAGTAGGTAGACAAGTGGGTCGTTAGCCATTTTACTTTGAGAGTTTTGGTAGTTTGTTTGCCCTCCATCTTATTTTTATTTTTTGTTTAGTGTTTGTTTTAGTTTCATCGTAATTTTTTGTTTAACTTTTAGTTTGTTTGTGCTGTTCGTTTTATTTTATGTTTTTACTGTAGCTTTTAGTAAGACAACCCATTTTAATGTAATTTTATTGATTTATCATCCTTGTCAATTTTTCAGCCTGATGAGGAGGTTTTGTACCTCGAACGCTCGTTAAATAAAGCATGTTCTTCCTGGTCCTGGCAATATTATTTGTCATTAAGCTAAGATTCCCAAGCAGCCGCCCAATTACTGAGGATGTATATATATATTATATATATATATATATTATATATATATATATATATATATATATATATATATATATATACATTATATATATAAAGGTATAAGCAATGAGGGAAAAATAAACAACAGAGTTTTCGCAAGATCTTTCGACGTTCAACGTCCTTTACTTAGCAGATGAACTGTTTCATCTGCTAAGTAAAGGACGTTTTGAACGTCAAAAGATCTTGCGGGAACTCCGTTGTTTATTTTTTTTCCCTTGTGGCTTATACCTTTATTTATGGATTTATCACGTTCCAAACTTTTGTGATTCATTTATACACACACACACACACACATTTATATATATATATATATATATATATATAATATATATATATATATATATATATATATGTGTGTGTGTGTGTGTGTGTGTGTGTGTGTGTGTGTGTGTGTGTGTGTGTGTGAGTTTGTTTGTGTGTTATATACTTGTATTTATATTTGCCCTTCGTAGTCACCAGACTTCTTTTCTTTCTGAAATATCCTAGGTGTGCCTTCTGTTCTATATTACAATCTTATTTTTCAGTTTTAATCATTTTAATATTTACAAATTTGTTTGTGTTTTTAGCCTTGAAAATGGGACTTCTTGTACAGAAACGTCGGCAATTCATTCAGTAATTGAAAGAGGTAAAAAATCTGACGATGTTCAAAGTGCAGTAACCTCCCTACCTGCATTCCCTTGTCACCATGATGACTGTCATTATCACTCATTCAGCATAGGCCTAGTCCTGACTCTTGATTCAATAATTCCGTGACACTTACACTACTTTTTTGATACGTAAAGCTAATCATTGAAATTAGATTACAGTGAAGTCTGTTCACGGGTGATTTACTAATTGAAGGGACTGTAATGTTACATTTTTCAAAAACCTGCAAGAAAAAAATCATTATTAAAAGACAAGCAATCCAGTTACCTTCCCCCTCTCCGCCCCATCCATGACTACTTCTTAGACGTAGCGCACGCATGTTGGCTGAGAGCAGCGTTAACGAAAACCGGTTATTTTAAAAATTCGCCTCACCGATACACGAAGCCTTAAACTAAATGCACAAGGTTATTGCATATTTTTTCTGCTCAGAATGACATTTTCTTTCATTTCCCGAAATATTTGCATAAACTCGTGTTAGATTATATCTTAAAACCTATTGTATAAGGGAAAATGATTGTATTATTTAAGTGTACAATCACTGTGATTCTATACAGCACAGCAGAGCACATACAAATATAGCATGACTTAAATGCACGTAATGCATGTTGTATGCTAAAACATAATGTTAATGTATAGAATATATGATTTTATTATAATTCACGGATTTCCTTTGAATTCTGTTATTTTTATGAGTAGATCAAGTCAAGCAAAACTGTATCTTAATCGTTCTAAAATATTTGACAAATGTTCCAGAAAGTAAGGGCATAAATTGCATTTAATCAAAGAAAAAAGAAAAAAAAAAAAAAGCTTTCCTGTTTTCACGGAATCTGCAACAACCCAACGTCTCCCAGACATCCCTGACAACCCACAATCGACGACGTCGCGTTCCTTTGTTTATCTATCATGATTACGCACCCAATCGTGTGAGCAAGACATACAAAGCTGATGATAGGTTTAGGCGAGGCGTGTTGAAACAAGGCCGGAATATCCAGCGATTTGTCATTCTCTCTCCTCTCCTCTCTCTCTCTCTCTCGGGTGGGGGGGAAAGGTGATAGAGGGATCGTCATGCTAAACTGTGTTCATTTGTTTTTGTATCTACACTGGCGGGTTTGGCAACGATGCCACGGAACCAGGTTCTGTCTACGTGAATCAGTGCAGCAATGGCGTTAGGGAATGTGAGTGATTGTGCTGTTTATTTTTTCCTAAGTTAGTGAATTTTCATTTGCCTGAGTCTTCTTTTTCTAATAACGGTAGCATAGACGCATATTGGGATTAAGTTTCTTGAAGCCTTTTTAAGAAGACACGGCTTAATTTTTGTTTTTCACCAGAGATAAATGAATGAAATCAATTGTGGAAGTATATGACTCATAGTGGTATTCATTATCTGTTTTTTTTTTTTATTTTAATTTTTTTATTTTTTGGCAATATGAATATAGGTAAAACTTTTCGAAGTGATAAAAGGCAATACACACGGTGCTTGTATATATATATATATATATATATATATATATATATATATATATATATATATATATATATATATATATAAAAATATTATAGACACTCAGTCTCAACGCTCGCCTCACTGGATTGAATCCCATGCGGCACGGGGAAGACCCGTGGTGTCTTCATTGACATAAAGAATGTATGATGGAATCTTCTCTTTTTACTTTAATGAGAAACAACCTGACAGGAATAGGAATATGACCTTGGAATGCTGCTGTGAATCAGAAACAGTAAACGAAGGAAATGATGTGAGGAGATTATTTCTTGGTCTTTTGATATTCATAATTTAAAGGGAGATTACATTTAGTAGGTGGAAAAAAAAAGTGCCATTAACTGTTGATTATTTTCCATTAATCATTTTATTGCTGGTAATTTTTATCCAACAAACTACAAGGTAATCAGTTTTAACTGTTTTTCATTTTCTGTAAAAGAAAACTATTGAGATGGTATTTTTTTTATCTGTCCGTCTGCACTTTTTCTGTCCGCCCTCAGTTTTTAAAAACTACTGAGGCTAGAGAGCTGCAAATTGGTATGTTGATCATCCACCCTTCAATCATCAAACATACCAAATTGCAGCCCTCCAGCATCAGTAGGTTTTTTAATTTAAGGTTAAAGTTAGCCTTGATCGTGCGTCTGGCAGGTGCCAACAACATAGGCCACCATTGGGCTGTGACGGAAAGTTTCATGGGCGGTGGCTGAACGTTTCATGGGCGGAGATTTTCATACAGCATTATGCGCTGTACAGAAAATTCGATTGGCAATTCCTCTTGTTTTATTAGAGCTGGGATCATTCACCCAGGATCTGCTGCTCTCTCACTCATGAAAGTGGAAAAGAAAACGAATGACTGTCATTTGTGACGCTTTTGTCAAAAGAAGTTATTTTCAGTCGTTCGCAAGTCTGGGTCCATAACTCCATTTTCCGAAGAGGACATCTAGAACTCCTTTCTCTCACATTTCGGGCAAAGGGAGGAAGCTGAATGAAGGAGAAGACGACAAAAAGAAACGGGAACGTCCGCTGAGATCTGAAACACAAAAAAGTAGTCCCGATGTATCACTACTATAGATGGGAATGCCCGTCCAGTTTTGATATAGTCATAGACTTTCACAGATCCTCTCTCTCTCTCTCTCTCTCTCTCGTCTCTCTCTCTGTGGAAACGCCATTCCTCTAACATTGTTGTCGTATCTGTTTACTCCTGACCATTTCTTTTATCTTGTATTTCCATTTTCCGTTCTCTGAAAAAATTAAAAAATAAAAAAGGGAAAAATAATATTTTCAGTGGAAGAAAATAGAATCTTCTATTTTTGAGTTACTTCTCTCAAGTCTCGGCTTTCGATGAGAATAACAATAGAGGAATTGACTCCAGTCTCCACCTTTTTCTTTCTCTTTCATTGAACCGGTATATCACTTGTTTCAATTTCGGGGTTGACCTTTGACCTGTATCTTCATGTCTGTCTTCTCTCAGGGTATTGTGTTTTCGTTTCCTAGATTAGGCTTTATTATTATTATAATTTTTTTTTTCCTATTTTTTTATTTAGCAAAATTTCTATCGTTATCAATTAACTACGAGGTCGAAAACTTAGCAAAAAGTTTGTTGCCTGTTTTTTGTATAGTAATGCAGACCGCAGAGCCTATTAGTTTCCCAAGGGTCTTTATCAAAATCAATACAATATTAAAATTAATTTTTAATGAGCATTATTTGTTTAAACAAGGTTTCATCCTACCTCCAGCTTACTTGGGACGCGTGGACGATTTTCCCATCGCGCACAAGTTGTAAATATCATGTCTAAATTAACTTAAATTAAAATGTGCTAAATTCTGTGGTCAAATAGAGCATTGCTTCACCACGAGATTAAGATAAATACGTTATAATTTTATTAGAAATAATTTTCCTGTACTATTTGTCATGCACATGATTTATGTTTCACATTTTCATTATCTTAAATAAATCATAAATATTCTATCCTAAAATTCCTGTATCTTTAACTAAACGTGAAAACACCTTTTTCAGACCTTTTTAGGCTCATCATAGACCTTTCCTACCCCGTCCCCCAGACAATAACACCAGCAAAGTAGTTTGTAGGCTTACTCCCCGCGTAAGTAAAAATTATAACATTATTTTTCCATAGCAATGTAATCAGTAAAATATTTCTTACCTGAGGGTTTTTATCAAAATCGATTCAGTCTTCAAATTAGGTTTTAATGATGGTATTTGTTTATAGATATTAGATATGTTACTAGCAATATTTGTGCTGTATTATGGTTTATTCACTCAGCCCCTGAGAAGATCTAGTGTTGGCCTCTGGTCGAGGTCCCCAAAACGGCGGTTTCTGTCTCTTCTTTGTTGATGCTGTCATTTGGAGCAGCTGGGCTTCCCTGTCACCAGAAGTGAGAATTATACCAATCCCTGCCTTAGGTTTGTTAATGTATTTTTGTAATTTAATCCCGGTTTACTCGATTTCATTTCATTTCCACGATTTCTTTTTTGTTTTAGTATAATTGACTTTCGATTTTTTTTTTAACAAATAATAATAATAATAATAATAATAATAATAATAATAATAATAATAATAATAATAAAATAATATAATAATAATAATAATAATAATAAAGAATAATGAGGTCTTCTCCCTTATTATTATTATTATTATATCCAGAGGATTGTCCTTATTTATATGGAACAAGTCAACATGAGGCACTGAATTTAAATTAAAGCTTCGAAAAAGTATGGTGTTCATTAGAAAGAAGTAAGAGAAGGTAATGGGAAGTACATGAGTGGGGTCTCTGGAATGCCGTTACCGATTTCTCTTGATTGTTTAGATGACGTAATGGGGTTGGGTCAGATGCCAAATTTTTAAAGTTGCTTTAAGTGAAAATGTATTATTCTGAGTATCTGAACGATACAGAACACCGGAGCCAAGATCTTGTATGAGAACTAAAAAGGAAGGTGTTAAATATACATACACGCAGTGTTTATATATACATATATATATATATATATATATATATATATATATATATATATATATATATATATGATATGTATGTATATATATATATATATATATATATATATATATATATATATATATATATATATATATATATATATATATATATATATATATATATATATATATATAATATATGCTTAAAAAATCACAGTAGATGCACGTGACTTCATAAATAAGCGAATACCACGGGAAAATGATAGTCAGAAATCCAAGCGCTTTCGTCTTTATTCAGACATCGTCAAGGAGCTACTAAAGTACAATTGGAGAGGAAGGCCTCAGGTACAAACAAGATCACTAACTGCACCATAGTGTTTTTCCATAATCTGAGTAAACTTTTTTCTGAAGGAGTCATCATGTAAAAATGGAAATTTTGCATAAATGACTAACTTTGGTACCGTGATAAATGTTTTCGTATTGTTAAAAAACCGCTTATTAAGAAAACTCCGAAGCCTCTTATAAATAGCTTTTGAGGGAAGCAATTATTTTTAAACAAAATATTCCAATAGGTAATTTATTTCCTGATTGAAGGAATGCCAGTTTGATGTGATAAAAAATGCCCTATGTATAAGAGTTGACAATGAATTAAGCTTAAAAATTATAAAAACATGAGCTGTAATAATTAGATCCTAGACCGTAAAAGTTTTCTTCCTAAAAACAGAAGTGTTAAAAGAGCCATTCTCTCGTGTAACGAGTACATCTAAATAAGCCAGTTGACTATTTTCCTCTCTTTCGACCGTAAACTTAATATTGTTATGTTGGGAATTAACATACGCTAAGAAAGAGTCAATATCAGAGTTTCTCTTGAATAATGCGAATGTGTCATCCACATACCTCACGTAAAAAATAGGGTGAAAACCTAAGAGGACAATCATCAAGCATGCGCTCCTCCAGGGAGGACATGAAGATGTTAGCGAATGTCGGGCCCAAAGGAGAGCCCATGGCTACACCGTCTGTTTGTGGATGACACATTCGCATTATTCAAGAGAAACTCTGATATTGACTCTTTCTTAGCGTATGTTAATCCCAACATAACAATATTAAGTTTACGGTCGAAAGAGAGGAAAATAGTCAACTGGCTTATTTAGATGTACTCGTTACACGAGAGAATGGCTCTTTTAACACTTCTGTTTTTAGGAAGAAAACTTTTACGGGTCTAGGATCTAATTATTACAGCTCATGTTTTTATAATTTTAAGCTTAATTCATTGTCAACTCTTATACATAGGGCATTTTTTATCACATCAAACTGGCATTCCTTCAATCAGGAAATTAAATTACCTATTGGAATATTTAAAAATAATTGCTTCCCTCAAAAGCTATTTTATAGGCTTCGGAGTTTTCTTAATAAGCGGTTTTTTTAACAATACGAAAACATTTATCACGGTACCAAAGTTAGTCATTTATGCAAAATTTCCATTTTTACATGATGACTCCTTCAGAAAAAAGTTTACTCAGATTATGGAAAAACACTATGGTGCAGTTAGTATTAAACTATACAAAAAATCCATTAACAATTGGGTCTTTCTTTAAATATAAATGATCGATTGAGTCCCTTCTTGACCTCAAATGTAGTATATAATATACTTGCCCAAAGTGTAACTCTGGGACTTACGTGGGATCTACGAAGAGGTTACTGAAGGTCAGAATCGATTCTCATCGTGAATAAGCTTCCGAACAGGAAGTAGGCTCTCCAACCCTGAACATTCAAAATATCAGGAACCATGCAAAAATCTGCAAAACACATATCGAAAGAGACGATTTTTGCATTATAGGGCAAACACCAAACCCCAAGAATTACCCATTTTAGAGTCATTACTCATTAAGCAGCTGGTTCCCCAGTTGAATACCCAAACCTCCTCCATCCAACTTGTACCTTAGTTAACGTGTCTCCTTTTTTGTTGTCTCCTATCATTCAGTCTTTCTCTCTCTTAACTTAAGGTTGGTTGGCGGTTCCAGCTTTTAAATAATAATTTTCTGTAATTGTTATTTTATTTTTAGTAAATTTTAGTCTTTTTACAATTTTTTTTAATTTTTTAGTAAATTTAAGATTGTTTTATAATATTATTATTTTAATTAATTGACAGATTCCCAGAAGATGTAATAAATGTTATTACGAAACGTTGGAATAAAAAACTATGTAGATTGGCCTGTTTCCTTCAGTCAACACCTGATTTGATGTATTCCTTGGTCGTCACCTGCCTGCCCCTTGGTTATATATATATATATATATATATATATATAGATATATATATATATATATATATATATATATTATATATATATATATATATATATATATATATATATATATATATATACACACACACGTGTGTATACATCTGTAGTTTACATAAGCTTCCTGGACGTTATAAAAAATCTGAATTGTAATTTATAGGAGTCTAGTGCATTGTGTGAATATGAAGAAGGTCCCCAGAAACTTTCACCATCCTGCACACAGTATAACCTTTATCACTTCTTAAGGAATAAAAGATGTTTTCGACTCCCTAGAGATACTAATCCGACCAGCCATGTCACTTCACAAGTCTTCCCTCATGAAATTCCAACTCGGTTCTCTTATCATCAGTGCAATCAACGTCAATCTACTCTTTCTTTAGATCAGCTTTCCTTGCGACTGGTGCCAAAGCTAAACTGGATTCCTGGATTTTTTTTTTTTTTTTTTTTTTTTTTTTGTTTTTTTTTTTTTTTTTTTTTTTTTTTTTTTTTTGTGACGAAGGAAGGAAGGAAGCCTCCAGTGGATCCTGCAGACATCTCAAATGAGCGTCGAACGTGGAATGCTTTGCGTCTCTTTCTGAAAGGGTGAGGACAAAGTTGGTGGTAATCATTATTTTCTATTGTACATTGATAAACTTCTCTTATTTCTTTTTTCCTAACTTTTTATGATCCTTTTGCGAAGATAACCAAATCTTCAACAATCGGATAAATATAACTGGTATATAAAAATATTGTCAGTTTTGTAACGTATTGGAACATTTTTTTTCTTTAATAAAAGTAAATTTTCATTTTTCCAGTAGAAAATAATTATTGTAAATTACCGGTCGACGTATTTTACTCAAAAGGAATATGATGTTCACCGTAGGGCAGCGACTGCTTAAACCTTAATGCGAAAACGCAGACTCTGACCGAGGAAAGAATTTGCCGGAACAGCCAAAATTCCTTAGACAAATGACACACAAAAAGGGAGCTTTTGCTTTCCACTGCTTAATGGAAGCGGCCAGAAACTAAGTACTTTAATTAACGTTATAAAAAAGACAGGATGAGATTTTTTTGGCGAGACTTTAGATTTCCTGCCTGGAATTCCGGTAACTGACTTGGGAAAAGAGAGCAATTTCAACGAGAAACATTGTTGGAACCTGGTGTGAGGGATACTGGGAGTCCATTCAGTAAATGGGTTGATTTGGAAGACACTCATGTAGGGAATTCACCGAACACTTCTTGCACAAATTTATGTAACATTTGATGACAGTATACATAGACATACATACATACATCTCTGGTGATTTTTTGAAGAACATAATGACCGTTAGAGGCCAGTCTATATAAAGGTAACAATTTAGAGATTAAACAAAGCAAGAAAGAAGAGAAAAACAGTTAGAATGGTAAGAAGAAAAATATTCCTATGGCAGATCAGATACTTTTTCAAAAATACGTGGAAACTAATTCAAATTATTTTTTCATATTTTTTCAGCAAAAATCTCTTCATAAAGTTTTTGTAAATATGTACTCATAATTTTTTTTGTATTACAGGAAACGCGCGAGAGACCTTCATCGCCCCGGACGCTGTGGTGAGTACTGTACTTTATATTCTCGAATTTTGTACATAGCAACATTAGAGGAAACCAACGCCCTCTAATTTCTGAAGATTTCGCGTTTTAAAAACTCTCGTATTTTGGTATTGGAAAATTCTCAAAATGGTCGTTCTGTTTCGCATAATAATGGCGTCATCTACATATTATAATAGGCTTGACCGTCAGCCATTTCCCGTAACAAAGATTAAAGACGAAAAGGCTATAAGGAAAATAATCAGTGAAAATGTCTCTTCCACTGCAGAAGGTGATAAAATTAGCCTCTTAATTTATTATACAAATATGAAAACCAGCCAGCTGCTTCTTGAAAACAACCGGCGCCCCCAGAAACGTCTTTGAGGAGGAGTGTCATCTACGAATTCACATGCCCGTGGATGGATGCCACCATTCCTATATCGGGATGACCACAACCAGACTCTCCAAAACGTCTCTCTTGCCATCTTCAAGAAGGGCCATTTTCCTTCACTACAGGGAAAAACTGAACTTATAACGAACATAGAAATTATTGACCAAGCACCGGACCGGAAACGCCTACGTTATCTTGAAGCATTATACCATATTAGAGAAAAAAAACCGACTATCAACACGGTAAAAGAGACAGAATTTCTTCCTACATATAAGAAGAAATAACACAAGGAATCAAACGACTCCATTCACCGCCACGAGAGAGAGAGGAGAGACTGAGGGGAGAGAGAGAGAGAGAGAGAGAGAGAGAGAGAGAGAGAGAGAGAGGAACAAGCAGAGAGAGAGAGAGAGAGTGAGAAGGAGCGAACGAGAAAGAGAGAGAGAGAGAGAGGAACTTGCGGAGAGAGAAAGAGAGGAAGAAGCAGAGAGAGAAAGCGGGAGAGAACGAACGGACGACATGTCACCTGGACGGCCTGCAATACCTACCACCCAGGAGGTAGGTACCCCAACCAACACCCAACCCACGCTAATAACCCAAGCTAGACCAGAAGATCTGAACGCCTCAGGAAAGATTTCGTCACCATCCAACGACCAATTAAAATCCTTGCTTATCGACCCGCCCGCCGATTGTACACGACCTTGCCTGCTATAAATACTTGTAAACGTATCTTAATTCACTTTACTGAATACTCTCATAGATGACTGCCTGTGCGCTGTCGACACGTTAGAGGAGTAAACCTAAGACAACTGAAATTGTTATATGTCCTTAGGAAACCTATTACACCAGCTACATGCTGACGAGAAAAAGATAGCAAGAAGAATTGAGATTCTTATAAATTAAATGCCGTTGAAACAGCTATAATATTCAATGCTACTGCCCTCAGAGAAGGCCTCCTTCCTTATTATTATTATATTGGGGAAGTGGTTACCGGGCGAGGAACTGCTACACCAAAACAAACCTCAACGTTTCTGTTCGTTTGTCGAGTCTCCAAAAAAAACGCTTCCCACTTGTGTTTCTTTGCAGGTTCTATAAAAGGTAATAATAATAAATATTAAAACAACAATGATGTTGAAATATAATACAAAAATAACAAATGTAAAAAAAAGATGATATTATCCTGCAATTTACTTGATTTTTATCATATTTCAGTTTGCTCAATGTATTTTATGTAATGATCCTTTAATCTCCAGCAATTAACATAGAAACTCTGCACAGTTCTGTCATTCTTCAAACTCTCTCTCTCTCATCTCTCTCTCTCTCTCTCTCATCTCTCTCTCTCTCTCTCTCCTCTCTCTCTCTCTCTCGGATGAAATTCCCTCAAGATATGGGTTACTTCATCTTCCTGCATTTTCACCGAAGATTTAATTGAAGCCTAACTTGGGAATAAAGGTCTCAGATAAAATCAGGGGAAGCAGGAATCTCGTCGTTTTCAGCATCTGAATTTAATTAACTGACTTGATTCTCTCAGAATTCTTCCTCAAGCGGAGAGGAATCGTTATCGAAATGAATTACGTGCAAATCTTGGGTCAACAAGTTATGGTCCTCTTTACTTGAGCATGTTATAAATGAGGACCTCATACAGATGGGTTTATTAACACTATTTTTTTACAGATATCCACACTGATAAACACGTACATATATGCATACACACATCTATACGTATATATATGTATGTATGCATGTATGTGTATATGTGTGCGCGTTTGTGTGTATGTATACACATACATGCATAAAAATCCAGTAAGAGAAAGAGATAAATAAACAATGAAAGCCTTACCGCAAAAAAAACTCCCCTAATTAAAAGTGCTTTAGTATAAACACAGTTTTACAATTGGAGTCTCGCTAATTAAAACCTGAACACAGAACGAATAAGTGTTCTATGTTGTTCCTTGTTCATCGAGAATCCGGTAAATGAAAGATAAGGGCAATAATGAAAAGGACCTCGAATTGTCTATATCTCCCCTCTACCCCCTCTACTTTTCATTTCTCTCCCATTTTCGCTTCGTCTATCGAGTAGATAACGAACGTTAGGTCCAGGATCCATTCATTCTCTGTATGGATCCTGGTTAGGTCGTTCCACTTCTCGTTTCGTGTCCTTTCGTGCTTTGGTGGAAACTTTTCGTGATTTTTGAGTGATGCTTATTATGTTCTTTTTTAACATTTTTCTATACATTTCCGTCATGTGGTTTATATATTAATAAAAAGAATTTTAAATTCACATTATCGAATAATATATGTACACGTGTATATTTTTATATATTTGTATATATATATATATATATATATATATATATATATATATATATATATATATAATATATATATATATATGTGTGTGTTTGTGTGTATTTATAGTATATTATATATATATATATATATATATTGATATATATATAATAATATATATATATAGATATATATATATATAGAACTCTATTATATATATAAATATATATATATATATATATATATAATATACATATATATATATATATAATAGAATATATATTATATATATATATATATAGATATATAATATATTTATCTATATATAATATATACTATGTATATATATATAAATGTATATATATAATATATAATATGTATATGGATATAATATATAATATATATATATATACATGTATATATATATATATATATATATATATTGTATATATATTTGTAAATAAATGTTATATGAATATACTATATATATATATATATATATATATATACCATTATATATATATATATGTATATATATATGAAATAAATCTTCTGTTATAATATACTAAATATATATATAATATATATATATATATATATATATATATATATATATATATATATATATATAGTAAAGCTAATATTTTGGATGTGCTGTGTTAGCAAACTGGAGAAACATTTCAGATGTACAAACTGTCCTTATTCCAACCTTTCGTAATTGTCTACATAATTAAATCATTAAGGCTGCTAAAATGAAAATAAAATTCCTTGTTAAACTGTAAAAAGTAAAAAAAAAAATATGATTACAAAGTTTTGAAAAATTACACAACATTGAAATAAGAAGAAATGAAAAAAAAAATAATAATTATGCATTTTGTTAAAGAGGTGAAGGTCCACCTGGGACTCTGCGAGGCTCACAGGGCAGGCCCCGATCTCCTGTTTCTTAGGCTGACAGCTAGTCCCCAGAGTACAAGTCCCAATGGAACGAGGCCAGTGTGTCGCTAGGCCTCTGTTTAACCTCCCAGCCGGAGGGCTGGTACCTATTCTCTTACTAACCCTCCCCGAGTTTTCAGAACGTTAGGTTGGAGGGCATCGGTTTCTTGTAAAGGGCCCATCCCCATCAAATGAAAAGTAACAGAATATACAGTAAACTGAAACTGAAAATAGCAGTGAACAGAGCTACAGAGCAAGAGATTAAGGACCGACCTAGAGGAGTGACATCCTTAAACTAAATAGAACTAAAAACTACACAAGTAAAGACGATAGACAAATTGTTTAATAAAATTTGATTCCAGAGTAAGAAGGTCTTGAGGGTTGGTGGTATGGCCTCAGATGCAGAAGTCTCAATTGTTAATATGAGTTTTTTTTTCAAATTTGCGAGTAGTTTCTAATATTCGAATGTTCTGGGTTTGAAATTCTGCTACCAGTACGGCAGCTTACGTCACGATGAGAATCGATGGGCCCCTTAAGGAGTCTGCTGGTGGATCCCACATAGGTCCCTGTTTGACATTCAGGGCAAGAATACTTATAAACAACACCAGTGGACATAAAAACCGATAGTCGCTGCTTAGTTTTAAAAATTGAACCGATGGTGAAAGGGTTCTTCGGAATTAGATGAACATCAATGGCATAAAAAGGTTCCTGAATAATTTGCGTAAACTTTTGGTGACATCTGAAGTCATGAGTATTACTGAGGACGGTGGAATTAACATAAGATTGGGTGGGGAAGAAATAAAGAAAGTACAGAAGTTCAAGTCAATTTAGGGTCCGTATTAGAGGATAGTGGAGGCATGGACCAAGAGGTGAGACACCGAATTCCGGCAGGATGAAGTAACTGGAGGTCTGCATCAGGGGGCCTGTGACAAGAAGGTCCCTCTGAAATTGAAAGGAAAGTTTCATAGGACGGTGGTCAGACCAGCAATATTATATGGAACAATAACAGCAAGTATGAGGAAAATAGAGGAGAAGAAGATGGATGTAGCAGAAATGAGAATGTTGAGATGGATGTCGGGAGTAACAAGGGAAGATAGGATTAGAAATGAGTATATACGAGGATCGACAAAGGTAGCTGAAATATCGAAGAAAATACAGGAAGGAAGGCTTCGATGGTATGGACACCTGTTAAGAAAGGAGGAACGTCATGTTGGAAGACATACGATGGAAATGGAAGTACGGGGTAGAAGGAAGAAGGGAAGACCAAGAAAGAGATGGTGTTATTGTGTAGGGGAAGATATGGTATTGAAAGGTATAAATGAGAACGAGGCACAGGACAGAAATCGATGGAGACGACTCATTCACAATGGCGACCCCATATAAAAATGGGTTTTAAGCTAGAAGAAGAAGAATACTGGATTCTTGGTTAAAAAAAAAAAGGGGTGGGGGGGGGGTTGTGTTCGACATCAAAGGCTTTTTACAGATAAGTGTAAATTTACTTCAGATTATCTGTGTAAGTAAATTTGGAACAAATACTATTGTAAATGAGTTGGCTCAAAAATTTATTTTTCAGACCAAAAGAGAAAATTGCATTTTTCGAGCAGGAAGTTTTATTTATTTTGTTTGGGGTGGGGGGGACGGCGGACAACTCTTGGTTTCTGTGACAAAATAATACGCAGTATTTCCCTGCAAAGCCAATAATATAAGAACAGTTTAGAATATGCTCGCTCGAGTTGTCTTATCACTGAAACACCCGTCTCGTAGCAGATATAATATTGGAGCTTCCAATAACTGTTATTTATTGCAAAAATATCTTAAAACATCCGGAAAAGTATCTGTGGTGGCGGGCGTTAAGCGTATGTATCAATAAAGGCAATTAGTCAATTCTCTCTCTCTCTCTCTCTCTCTCTCTCGTCTCTCTCTCTCTCACTCTCCTCTCTTTCTCTCTGTGTGTGTGTGTGTGTGGCCTTGACATTTGTTTATAAACTGCAAACTTCCACAACTTAAGCATTCATCTTTAGTTAAACTTTCATTTTCCGTATTTCCGTTACCTGACGCTGCAAATGATTATACTTTTAACATTTTTTTTTTGTTCTATAAACTAGCTTTTTCAGTTACGAAATGATACAAAGGATTTATATGGATTTAGTTTTTCATTTTTGTTGCTTAAATTCTAATTTCCGGTGGCCAAATGCTATGGAGAACTTGCATGTTTTCAGTTTCATTTGACTTTTGTTATATAAACTTTCATTCCCTGTTACGTAATGCTTTTATTTCAGAATATATTGCCAGTTTTGTTAAATAGCCTTCCATTTATTGTTACGTGGTGCTGTACAGAATCTTTATTTGTTCAGGTTTTCTCTCTCGAGACTCAAGTACTCCTGTATACACACAAACACACACACACACACACACATGTAATATATATACATATATATATATATATATATATATATATATATATATATATATATATATATATATATATATATTATAAACACAAAATCCACGAAGGAAAGAGGAATAATTTTTAATATATTTCTTCAGCCAGCTAAGTAAATGACAAGAAGTCGAAAGGCCTTGCAGAACTCCATCGTATCTGTTTCCTTCGTGGATTTTGTACACGCGCGCAAACATGTATTATATGGGTGTATATATATATATATAATTATATATATATATATATATATATAGTATATATATAGTATATATATATATATATATATATAATTATATTATATATAATATATATATTTTAATATATATATATACTATATATATATATATATATATATATATATATATATTATATATATATATATATATATATATATATATATATATATATATATATATATATATATATAAAGGACATATATACCTGATTTTTATGTTTGTTGCATAAACATTCAATATATATATATATATATATATATATATATATATATATATATATATATATATATATATATATATATATATATATGATTACTATTAAGATTAATATTATTCACTGCTGCTGTTACTCCTATCCTAGTTACTGCTACTCATAACCATAACAACTTTTATACCGAGCGTGAGGAAGGCAGACCAAAAGGTACATTAAGTCCGCAAAGAACGGCAACGACCTTCATTAAAGAGGCTGATGACACTCAGTGTCTTCCTCTCAGGATTTATTTTCATATTCGGTTGCAGGCGCCCTCTCGATAAAGCCGGCTGCCAAATAAGTGGCCGCCAAGTAATTGGGTCCAGCTTTGCTTATAATTTTTATTTTCGTCTGTGTTATGCTAATACATATATATTCATACATATATTATATATATATATATATATATATATATAGAGTATATATATATATATTATATATATATGTGTATGTATGTATGTATGTATGTATTAGCATAAACACAGACGAAAATAAAAATTATAAGCAAAACGGGACCCAATTACTTGGCGGCCACTTATTTGGCAGCCGGCTTTATCGAGAGGGCGCCTGCAACCGAATATGTAAATAATCCTGATGGAAGGAAGACACTGAGTGTCATTCAGCCTCTTTAATGAAGGTCGTTGCCGTTCTTTGCGGACTTAATGTACTTTTGGTCTGCCTTCCTCACGCTCGGTATAAAAGTTGTTATGGTTATGAGTAGCAGTAACTAGGATAGGAGTAATATTATAATAACTTTCTTAATTGATAATTATCAATGAAAAAAGTTATGTATATGTGAGTGGACAATTAGAATAAAAAAAAACACCAGGCAGAGATGAACTAGTAAAACATTTCCAGTGGATTCAACACAGGAAAGAAAAATTCATTGAACGATGGTGAAAGATTTCTTCAAATTACGCCGTTTTGAATTGTGTGTGTGTAAAGTATTAAGATGTATAAAAAAAAAACCAGTTTGACGAAACACCTTCATTACTGTCAAGACACTTTTCGAAACTTGAAATCAAATACCTGTAGCATTAAAAAAGTATACAATCGAAAACTTATAAGTCTGTCAAATGAAGTTTCAAATTATATATTTTTTTAATCATTTTAAAATACAGCTGAAGGAAACGGGCGCCGTGTGCTGCTTTAATGATTATTACCCTCGAATAATTATTCTTAGAATCCGGAATGTCATCATTCGAGAATTCGAATTTTTATGTTTACCTTATCAGGAACACTTTATGGAACAGAAAGAAAAATATGACGCGTAAGACTTATGTAATATAAGAAACAATATCTCTCTCTAGAAAGTTCTTTTGCAGAGAGAGAGAGTGGGGGGGCGGTTGTTAGTGGAAAAGTGAGGATTTCGACACCATGAAGGAATGATTTCGGAATGGAATCCGTATCAGAAGGACCAAACCCAATTCGACGTTTAACTTTCCTCCAAACTCTGGTAGTTTAAACTCAGTTTAAGAACTTGATAATTATTGCATTTGTCTTCGAGCACACACTGAGAGAGAGAGAGACAGAGACAGGCAGATACACTGGTATCATATGTATTATAGATTACGGAAAGTGATATGAAAAATTCAAGTTTACAAAAACGATTATAGGATAAGAAATACAATCATACTCTTCATTTGCACAATCGCGCGCGCGCACACAAACTCAGGACAAGTATTTTTCGTAGGTGACGAATGAATTTTTTTCCCATAATATTTATCGGTATTTCTCACGTGAACGAGTAAAGTTTCTTTCCCCTCATTATTCGTTTACTGAAATCTCATCCTTGGATGAATTATCCGCCCCCATTATGAGTGATGAAGATTTCGCCTCCACTAAAGTTGAAAGTTTTTTTTTTTTTTTTCATTTTTTTTTTGCATTTGCACCCGAAGTCGAGCTCTCTTTTAATGCTGGATGTACGAATGTTTTTTTTTTTTTGGACGTTTTTCCGTGTAAAGAGAGGGGAGGGGTGTTGTAATGGGGATTTTTCAAAGCCTTTATCAAGAGAACATTCTGGTAACCAGAATTTCCCCTCCGATACGTCTATTTCGTGAGATTTATCATCGCTTTATATCATGAAAATGAGTTAATCAAACACGTCGACTTTATATTGCCTCAAATGACCAGAATTGATATTAATAACTATATATGTACACAGACACATATAAGAAAATGTGTATGTGTGTAGTATATATATATATTATATATATATAGGATATATATATATATATATATAGATATATATATATATATATATATATATATATATATACATATATATGTGTGTGTGAGTTTTATCACATCACCGTGATTCATATACACACATTAAGCTGGCAAATGTCCAAATTTAATATCTAATTCGCTCTACCTTGGAATCAATATATTTTTCATATATGTTAACCGAAAGGGAATTCTTTAGTTGATAAGAAATTATTTGGCTTACGGGGGCGAACCACGGAACCAAGAATACAGGACATACAGTGAAGTTCTTTACCCACAAAGCTATCACAGGGAGGTATAAGTTAACGCCGCCTCTCACCTACAAATCTCTGTCGCGCTCATGTGGATTCGTTGTTTAGAGTCGACATCAACCCTCCTCGACCTTGATAGCTTTGTAACGGTTTTGTCGCACGTAGCCATACTTATAAGACTTATCACATCACCGTTTCCGTATATATGAATCACAGTGATGTGATAAGATATACGTATATATATATATATATATATATATAATATATATATAATATATATATATATATGTGTGTGGTGTGTGTGTGTGTGTGTGTGTGTGTGTATACACACACTGATGGTAATATCTCATGCCAAGGTACCGTATTGGCAACCTTTTCCCGTGACACGAATGCCCTGGTTCAAGATTTTTATAATCTGAAACAATTCCCCGTCAAGAGATGCTCAATAGAATGACACCGTAATGCCAGTGATTTGTTCATACTGTCTGTTTTCTGCTCCATAACTCTACTTTTGCAAATTAGGGTGTTAAAGCTCTGTTGAAATTGGTGCCAGGAATTATTGGTTTACTAGCTACACATTTTTATTATATTTCCTATATAACTGAAAGCAGTAACAGTGGTATTAATTGATAGTTCCTGAACCTTAATAAAGAAAAGTCGTGTAATGTTTCTTTGAAGTGTGCTAAATATCTACAGGAATAATGAATAAAGAATGAAGAGTTTGAAAGGACAAACATATAAAGTCAATTCTGCAGTATTTAATGTCTTCGTGTACACCAATTATTCTTAACCTTTTGATGACTCCAGAACCCCAATAATTACTCAATATGGTTCCATACCCACTTTGCTTATGCCCACACAAGTTATATTTGTTGACAATATAACTTAATATCCAGAGATCAAGTCCCATACCATCAGCATGTGGTTGGGGGTATGGATACCCCATGTTAAGAACCCCTGGTGTACACTAGTTATTGTACAGACATTATAATGAAAATAAAACACAGAAACACACTAAGAACTTTTTTTAAGGAATCACCTCAAAATGATGCCGGGAACTTGTCTTTCCATTGCACAGTAACATCCACAGCTTTATGATCAATTTAGATTTTAATAAAGCGATGGGTGAAATTGTTATTCATCATTATTAGTTATTATTTTACTATTATTCAGAAGATGAACCCTAATCACATGGAACAAGGCCACCAAAGGTGCCATTGACATGGAATTCAATCTTCCAAAGAATATTATGGTGTTCATTTGAAAGGTAAAGGGAAATACAAAAGAAGCGGTTCTCACTTTAAACAGAATACATTAATTAATAGATTAATTAAAAGATAAAATGTATTAATATGCAAGGAGATCAGTATTAGGGTAGTGATGCAGTGCCTCTTCGCTTGGAATTTTGAAGGTCCAGTGACACGACTTCCTCAGGGAGGAATAAAGGACCTCTGGAACTGAGAAGCTCGAAGTCAAATATCTCTTTAGTCTCTGTGAGGTATATAGTTCATCGTATGGGACTGTATAATTATTCATAAATAGTTATATAACAATGCTGTCATTATCATACACATTATACACAGTGGTATTAAGATATTCATAATTAAGTTCACTGAAAAAAACGCCCTGAATTTATTTCTTTTAATATTTTTAAAATGGTTTGATGAATTATAAAACCACAATATTATCATAAAGGGACCATAATCCAAGATTTTCCGCGTCAAGACATCTGCCTCAAATAGCTTGTCCATACAAATAATTGAAAACAGTAAGAGTATATAGTGCATAATCCATAGGTTTACACGTGACATTGCTTCTATAAACACAGCCGTCGGCTGTCAACGAACACGAACAAAAACAAATGGTTCTGAAAGTGTGGAATCAGCCTTGGCTATAATTGAACTCGCATCTATCGGAGCTGTGATGCAACTCACTTTGTGTACAACAAGAACACTTACACTCAACCGATGAAAAAAAAAAAAAAAAAAAATAGTCAAATGTCAGGGCTAAATGTCAGTTGGGTTTGAAGGGGAAGTATTTTTGCCCAATGAAACCGGATGCAGCTGTTCAGCAGAGGAGGCAAAGTCGACCCTTGATCCTTTGATGGCGGAGATATGAAAGTGAGGTTATAGAAAGACTCCATTGATGTCCTTAGGATCGACGCCTGGGACGTGTTTTGCCCTCCTGGGTCATTAAACCAAAACAAAAACGGCCTTTGATGATGCTGTGAGTGCGTGCGTCTGTCGGACGTGAGGCAAAGGTCACCATTGTGACAGATACCTGAAATACTGATCGTGCTGGAGAACTGCATTGTGGGTAACAGACAAACAGACAGTTGTTTCTGCTTACACAAATTTGTTAATATTACGGTTGCAATGTTCTAAAAACTTTATATGTATATATGTATATATATATATATATATATAGTTATATATATATATATATATATATATATATATATATATTACTGAAAAAGTCATAGTAGATGCACGTGACTTCAGAGGAAAATGACAGGCAGAAGTTCAGTACAAGCGCTTTCGCGTGTTTATTCAATCATCTTCGGGCCACGAAATGCATGAATAAACACGCGAAAGTGCTCGAACTGAAAATCTGCTGGTCGTTTTCCTGTTATATATTATTATGTATGATATATATATATATATATATATATATATATTATATATATATATATATTATATATATATATATATTATATATATATATATATATGTGTGTGTGTGTGTGTGTGTGCTTGTGTTTGTGTGTGTCTGTATATTACACATATTAGAATTATAAAACATTGTCTCTCATATTATTTCTAATGAAAAAACAAAAAACAACAGCTTGCATAATGACTACTTTTGTTTATTTATTTTTCCACTTTCCATTAAACTCTTTAACAAGATTATAAATGATATATTGTTAATGGTCTCCGATTTATATACATATATATATATATATATTATATATATATATATATATATATATATATATATATATATTGTTACGAAGTGCCAAGTATCTGGTTACCTTGCATCAAATATTACCTCACCAAAAGCCAAACACCTGAACCCTCATAACACTTTTAAACAAACCCGAAAAAAAACCTTGGTATACACTAAAGGCAACAGTGATCCCTTAACACTTACCAGTATTGCAGAAAATCAGACTAAGTTCATCAAAACAGGTGTGAGGTTAATCTTGTAAGTTAATTAAATTAATCAAAGGGCATCACTCCTTCAACAACTTTCAAACTCTAAGTATTTCCCTGATTTCAGAAGTCTAAGTACTTCCCTGGTTCTAAGTCACTTCAAGAAAATTGAAGGAAAGCAAATCAATTACCACTCTATGTTTTCTACCTAACATGAATATAATATAATTATATATATTTATACTGGTGTAAGATAAAGAAAACACTTATAAAAATTTTATATATAAAAACTTTATTATTAAATTCAAAATTTATAAGTGAAATTCACAATATCAGGGAAAATTACTGTTACTAGAAACAAAGTAAAGTTTAATTAATTCTTGAATCAAATTAAGTAAAATTAAATCAAAATTAATTATCACAAAATTCAAGAAAATTAATTCAATCAAAATTCAAAGTGTTAGGCAATAATTGAAAATTTGAAATTAATTCACAAGTGCTAAACAATAATAAACTTGAAAAGAATTCTAAGTTAAATGCAAATCAATTCACAAGTGTTAAATTTAATTAAATGTGCAATGATAAAGCAATGAAATAACTAAGTCAATTAAATGGTGAATGTAATGAAAATATAAAACAAAAGACACACTTCAATAAGAAAATGAATAAGTGCACAAACAATGGAACAGATACAAACACAAAAAATATCAGCAATGTGTAAAAGTGTAAATCTTTTTCATTCAAAACACTAACCAACAGTTTTTACCAAACCTTCGTAACAGACAACAGTTCCTATCAATTATTAGTTAAACACACTCCCTATCCATTATTAGTTATTCACTGTTCCTAACAATTATTAGTTAAACACAATTCCCATCCGTTTATTAGTTAAACACACTCCCTATCCATTATTAGTTGCAACTAATAAAAATATAACACACTTTACCTTTTTCCTTTTTTTGGTATACCAACTTCTTTTCTTCTCTTGTAAATTACACCTTTCACAAAAAAAAAAAAAAAAACCCAGGCGCCGTTACAAATGTTTGTTCAGATTCCACAAAAGAAATTAAATAAACTAAATAAATTCTAAGAAATATCAAATATAGAATTCTCACAAGTTATGAGTGACCAAATTTACGCTACGTTAATATAATAATCTCGATGTCGAGTGAGAGAGAGAGAGAGCGAGAGAGAGAGAGAGAAGAGGGAGATCTAACTGCCTCGAGGTCTTAAGATCGAATGAATATCTCTTCCTTTATGGAAATGACAGAGCAGATGTCTCAAAACGTTCTAGGCACGAAAGCTTCACGAAAGTTCTGAAATCTGACGAATCTTACACACATAATGTGCAACATCCACGTGGGACTTGGCAAATACATACACGCACAAGACAAGACTGCTCAACAGATACGTACCCGATTGAAACGGAGGGTAAACGATAATTAGATTGACATATTTTGATGACCACGTAAAAAGAGTCGAGCTCATTATCAAACGCGCTGACAGCGCAGGGAAGCAAACGGATCTCGCAGACTCTCATTTTAAAGTGCTGACATAAAAGTTAAACATTTGCAGCTTTGAAAAGACAAGGATCTCTCTCTTTACATTATATATATATATTCCTTTTACAAAACGTTAATGCGAAATCTGAACACACATTTTAAAACATCCTATTCTAAGCTATCTAGGAATCTGAAAAAATGTTACACAATCTACAAGACATTTCAAAGAGGGGAAAACATGCATTTTGAAAGTAGCAATATATATATATACCTCCCCCAGAAGAGTTTTTTATCACAGTGTTGAATCTAACGATTCGCAACGAGATAAATAATCAGCAACTACATTGTTTTTGCCACTAATGTGCTGCACTCTTAAGTTATACTGTTGCAGGCACAAAGACCACCTGGTCAGTCTTTGATTGTGATTTTTCACTTTCTGGATAAATGACAGTGGATTGTGATCAGAAAACACTACAATTTCTTCATTCCTAGGTCTATTCACATACACTTCAAATTTTTTCAATGCGGTGATTAAGGCTAAAGTTTCCTTTTCGATTGTCGAGTATACTTTCTGATGTTTTTTTTCAATTTTGTAGACATGAAGCATACAGGATGGTAGATATTATTTTCATCTTCTTGAAGTAGAACAGCTCCAACACCACAGTCTGACGCATCAACTTGTATCACAAATTTCTTGTCGAAGTCTGGAGCTTGAAGTACTGGAAGTTTCTTGAAGTTAAAATGGCTTTTACCTTCTCAAAGGATTCTTGACACTCTGGAGTCCAAATAAACTTAGCTTTGGGACTAGTGAAGTCTGTCAAGGAGCTACTACAGCTGAGAAATTTGGGCAAAAACGACGATAGAAACCAGCCATCCCAAAAATCTCTGTAGCTGTTTCCTGGTAGTAGGTGGGGTAGCCTTACGGATACCTTCTACATTAGCATTTACTGGAGCAAGAAGGCCTTTCCCAACTTCAAACCCAAGATACTGTACAGTTGCCTTTCCAAACTCACTCTTCTCTAAGTTGATTGTTAATCCTGCTTCTTGTAGTTTCTTGAAAACTTTCTTCAGAATCTTCAGATGTTCTTCCCACGTTGTAGAGTAAATCACGATGTCATCTAGGTATACACCTACTCCTTCTATTGATCCTAACAGTTGATCCATCACTCGTTTGAAATGTTGCGGGTGCATTCATCAGACCAAACGGCAGAACAGTATACTGATATAGTCCAAAAGAGAGTATAAAAGCTGACAGCAGCTTCGCATTCTCATCTAAGGGAATTTGATAATATCCTTTCAACAAGTCTATCTTGGAAACAAACTTGGCTTGCCCAATATTATCAAGTAACTGATCTATAAGAGGCAAAGGATAATTATCAGCCACACTGATAGAATTCAGCTTTCTATAATCAGTACACATCCTAAAGGAACCATCTGGTTTCTTCACCAACACACATGGAGAACTGAAGTGACTTGAACTGGGTTCTGCTAATCCATGTTGCAGCAAATATTCAACTTCCTTCTTCAAAACATCTCGATGATACGGTGATAAGCGATAGGCTCTTTGCTTGAAAGGTTTTCCATCTTCTTGAATCTTGATTTCATGCTTGGTCAGATCAGTACGTCTAGGCACTCTGAAAAAATTTCTGGAAAACTTCTAATTACGTCACCATAAGTCTTCACCTTGTTCAACACTCAGATGTTTCAATTTATCCTCCAAATTTTCCAAAATTGAAGAATTATTCATCTTGCTTGCAGCTCCCAATTCGTAGCCATCATCGTCTTCTGTAGATAAAGTTGTCTGGGTTACTGACACAGTTTCAGTTTTAGTTTCTGAGAAATAAGGTTTCAAGAGGTTCACATGTATCTTCCTTTGTCTTCTTCTTCTTTCTGGTGTTTCAATCACATAAGTTCTATCACTTAACTTCTGATTCTTGTAAGGACTTGAAATTTTATTAGTGAGGGGAAATCACTTGACAGGTAAGAACACTAACACTTGTTGACCAACACTAAAACTTCCTAGCTTAGTCTTAGCATCAAATCTCCTTTTCATTTTCTCTTGACTCATTTTCAAGTTTTCTAAAGAGAATTTTCTAATCTCTTCAACCTCTTCCTTAAGTTCTTCACATACTCTGCTTGGCTTTCCTCTTGATTTTCTTCCCAATTTTCTGCAAGAATCTTCAACGGTCCTCTCACTTCTCTTCCAAAAATCATCTCATCAGGTGAACATCCCATACTTTCTTGATAAGCATTCCTAACTTAAACAACATTAATGGTAAACCAACATCCCATTCTCTTCCTGACTCAGAACAATACTTTGTCAGCATACTTTTCAATGTTTGGTGGAACCTTTCCAAGGTACCTTGAGTTTCTGGATGATAGGCAGTGGATAACTGTTGTTTCACTCCTAACAAATTCATCACATCCTGGAATAACTTTGAAGTAAAGTTTGTTCCTCTGTCACTTTGTACAATTTCTGGTATACCAAACTTTGAGAAAAACTCCACAAGTTTCTCAGCAACTACCTTGGCAGATATGTTTCTAACAGGGATTGCTTCTGGATACCTTGTCACAGGACACATTAATGTCAACAAATACTCATTTCCTTTCTTTGTCTTCGGCAGTGGTCCAACCATGTCTATAATCACGTTTGCTAAAGGGTTCTCCTCTAACTTCTATAGGTTTGTAGGGGGGCTTTCTTGATGGTTTCATTCGGTTTTCCAGCTATCTGGCAGGTATGACACTCACGACAGAAACCTGCTAACATCTTCTGTGAAGTCCCAAAGGCCAGAAAAAATATTTCATGATCTTCTCCACAGTCTTCCTGATTCCCATATGTCCAGACTCATGAGCTACTGCAATCACTTGCTTTCTCAATGGATATGGAATCAAAATTTGATGATATTCGCCACATACAGCATCTCCTGGTATATCTGTAGGTCTATACTTTCCTCATCAGCAAACCTTCCTTCAGATAGTAACAGGTAGGAGTTTGTTGCATCTCTTCTCGATCAACAACTCTGAAGAACAAATCAGTTAACGATGCATCCTTCTTCTGCAAGTCCATCAGCTTCTCTCTTGTCACTTGACCAACTTCAAGGGTTGAATTCTCAATATCTGCTAACTCAGCTACTGTAGTTTCACTAATGTCTTCAGCAACACTTTGACTACTCGGAGTCTCTTCAGGAACATCAGGTTCTTCTTCTTCGTCGTCGTCTTCTTCATCTTCTTGGGAAATCTCTTCTTGGTCAGCACTATGGGAAACTTCACTTCCCTGAAATAATTCTTCTAAGCACAAAGATCTTTCACTTGATCCTTCTTGGGTGTGTAAATCCTCAGTTTCTTCACTTACAGTCGTAGTCCTCTTCATAATTCTGGTAGTTACACAACTAGGAAACAGGTGGGGGTTATTCTTCTCCAACTCTTCTGTAGGACTAATCCTCAATGGTTTGTCTGTCACTACAGGACAAGGAATAAAGCACACCACCAAAACTTCATGTCCCCAACAGAACATGTATTACTTTCCACAGTAGTGAGTCCTTTACAGCAAAATCAACATTCCCTGTCACCAATTCACATGACAGGTGTAAGCGGCATATAGGAGTTACTTCCTCTCCTCCTATACCCTTCAATAACTGAACCTCCTGTGAGACTCTTCTCTAACTGAGGGTGAGAACCACGTACTACCACACTATGGTTACTCCCTGTATCACGTAATATCTTGACTGGTACCTGCATACTTCCTTCTTGAGTTGACAGCATACCCTCATAATATATGGCTTAAAACGCCTCCACACTGCTAACCACTCACTGCTTGAGGTAACATTTCCACTGGTTGCTAAACATTCAGCTTGTTTAGTTTCATTCTTCTCTGGAGTCTGATTCTTTCCCACACTGCTCTTCGTAGTTTGTTTCACAACTTGACTAACTGGTTTTGACTGCTGTTGATTCCGGTAACACTCTTGACTGTAGTGTCCTACTCTTCCACACTTGAAACAGACAACATTAGGTTTCTGTAACTGTCTTGAAAAACTGGATGAGGATTTCACATTAATTTGCTGAGCTGTATTACCTTGTGTACTCTTAGTAGTATCACTTGAAGGTTTTGTTTCCCATTAAATTTGTTCCTGTTATTTGGATAAGACTTAAAACCTGGGCGTTGTTGACTCGGTACTTGACATTGTAATTACGTTTGCTACTGATTATATTGTAATCTTCACTAAGTGTAGCGGCTTTGTCAAGTTTCTTCACTTCTCTCTCTCTTAAATAGGCTCTTATATGTTCAGGAATTCCCTTAAGATACTGTTCAAGAACAAGTAACTCTTCTAACTCATCAAAAGTTTTAACTTTAGCTTCTTCTACCCAACGTTTGAAACACCTTCTCACTTTGTAAGCATAATCTAAGAGGGTTCCCTTCTCATCTTTTCTTAATTCTGATCTCATTGTAGTACTCTGGGGTCATCTGGTAAACTTGTAGCCACCTGATGTTTAAGTACCCTTGTAGTCTTTACACTGTTCAGTCTGTTAAGGCTAGATAAGCACTTCTCCCTTTACCATCAAGACACTTTTGTAGCAAAACTGACCATTTATCTTCTGGCCATCCCATACCTAAAAGCCACTTTCTCAAAGTGATCAAAAAACTCATCTGGAGCTTCTTCAGTAACTTAGGGATTAACTTCTGTACTCTCACAACATCAAATACATGGTCTTGATTACCTTGGTTAGGGTTACACGGTGTTTACAGGTAATGTGGATCTAGCTCTTATTAATTCCATTTCCCTTTCATGTCTTGCGATTTTCTCTTTCCTCTTTTATTCTTTCTCTTTCCTCTTCTGCTGCTTTTTCTTCTTCTCTTTCTCTTCTTTCTTGTTTTTCCCTCCCGTCTATCTATTCTTTCTCTTTCAGCTTGTATTCTCTCTCTTTCAGCAAGCATTTTTAGCTTAATCAAATTCTCTTCTGCTTCAATGCGTCTAAGCTCTAACTCTGTATCACTTTTCTCTTTCTTTTCTGCTTGCTTATTTATGAGATCAGCACGTGCTACATTCAACAACTCTTGAGCCAATTCTAACTCATCTTCATCAGTTTATTCTACCAGAGTTTATCAATGATTCCATAGCAATACATCTTATTTGTGCCTTTACCATACTAGTAGACACATAACCACCACATGCTTCTGCTAAAGCGCTCCACTGTGCTCTGGACAGAGTGGTTTCAGACAAAACTTGGACGGAAGGAGCTGCTAAAAATTCCTGAACATTGAACTGAGCCATTTTCCTCTAAGTTATCAATTTACAATTCAATACAATAAATGCAAAACAAAATTATATGGTCACTCTCCTAACAAAATATATTCCTAACACCACCAGTATATTCTAGAGTGATAATGAAATCTGCTTTCCCGGGTCGCTGGCACCATTAAACAATGTTACGAAGTGCCAAGTATCTGTTACCTTGCATCAAATATTACCTCACCAAAAGCCAAACACCTGAACCCTCATAACACGTTTAAACGACTGAATACACTAAAGGCAACAGTGATCCCTTAACACTTACCAGTATTGCAGAAAATCAGACTAAGTTCATCAAAACAGGTGTGAGGTAATCTTGTAAGTATTAAATTAATCAAAGGGCATCACTCCTTCAACAACTTTTCAAACTCCTAAGTATTTCCCGATTTTCAGAAGTCTTTAAGTACTTCCCTGGTTCTAAGTCACTTCAAGAAAATTGAAGGAAAGCAAATCAATTACCACTCTATGTTTCTACCTAACATGAATATAATCATAATTATATATATTTATGCTGGTGTAAGATAAAGAAAACACTTATAAAAATTTATATATAAAAATTTATTATTAAAATTCAAAAATTTATAAGTGAAATTCACAATATCAGGGAAAATTACTGTTACTAGAAAACAAAGTAAAGTTTAATTAATTCTTGAATCAAATTAAGTAAAATTAAATCAAAATTAATTTATCACAAAATTCAAGAAAATTAATTCAATCAAAATTCAAAAGTGTTAGGCAATAATTGAAAATTTGAAATTAATTCACAAGTGCTAAACAATAATAAAACTTGAAAAGAATTCTAAGTAAATGCAAATCAATTCACAAGTGTTAATTTAATTAAATGTGCAATGATAAAGCAATGAAAATAACTAAGTCAATTAAAATGGTGAATGTAATGAAAATATAAAAACAAAAAGACACACTTCAATAATGAAAATGAATTACAAGTGGGCACAAACAATGGAACGATACAAACACAAAAAATATCAGCAATGTGTAAAAGTGTAAATCTTTTTCATTCAAAACACTAACCAACAGTTTTTACCAAACCTTCGTAACAGACAACAGTTCCTATCAATTATTAGTTAAACACACTCCCTATCCATTATTAGTTATTCACTGTTCCTAACAATTATAGTTAAACACAATTCCCATCCGTTATTAGTTAAAACACCACACTCCCTATCCATTATTAGTTGCAACTAATAAAAATATAACACACTTTACCTTTTTTGGTATACCAACTTCTTTTTCTTCTCTTGTAAATTATCACTTTCACAAAAAAAAAAAAAAAAACCCAGGCGCCGTTACAAAATGTTTGTTACATTCCACAAAAGAAATTAAATAAACTAAATAAATTCTAAGAAATATCAAATATAGAATTCTCACAAGTTATGAGTGACCAAATTTACGCTACGTTAATATAATAATCTCGATGTCGAGTGAGAGAGAGAGAGAGCGAGGAGAGAGAGAGAGAGAGGGAGATCTAACTGCCTCGAGGTCTTAAAGATCGAATGAATATCTCTTCCTTTATGGAAATGACAGAGCAGATGTCTCAAAACGTTCTAGGCACGAAAGCTTCACGAAAGTTCTGAAATCTGACGCAATCTTACACACATAATGTGCAACATCCACGTGGGACTTGGCAAATACATACACGTACAAGACAAGACTGCTCAACAGATACGTACCCGATTGAAACGGAGGGTAAACGATAATTAAGATTGACATATTTTGATGAACCACCGTAAAAAGAGTCGAGCTCATTATCAAACGCGCTGACAGAGCAGGGAAGCAAACGGATCTCGCAGACTCTCATTTTAAAGTGCTGACATAAAAGTTAAACATTTGCAGCTTTGAAAAGACAAGGATCTCTCTCTTTACGTATTTATTAATATATTCTTTTACAAAACGTTAATGCGAATCTGAACACACACCATTTAAAACATCCTATTCTAAACTATCTAGGAATCTGAAAAAATGTTACACAATCTACTAGACATTTCAAAGAGGGGAAAACATGCATTTTGAAAGTAGCAATATATAATAATATACTATATATATATGTATATATATAAACACACACACGCACATATATATATATATATATATATATATATATATATATATATATATATATATATATATATATATATATATATATATATATATATATATATATATATACACACACACATATATATAAAATATATATATATATATAATATATATATATATATATATATATATATATATATATATATATATATATATATATATATATATATATATATTAGAGAGAGAGAGAGAGAGAGAGAGAGAGAAGAGAGAGAGAGAGAGTCCATAAAACATATTTGAAGGTTGCAGCCATGTATTTCAAGCACTTCCTTCTGTGCTCGCTCCTGATCACTAGTAAAATATGCACAGATGCTGTCTTACAAGAGTATATGTACAAAGCATATGTAGTAGTGTGGCAGGAAGTCTCTGTTGGGATGCAGGTGACCGTTGACCCAAGACGGATGGAAATGAAACGGTTCCTTCCCTGGTGATTCTTGACCTCATGAACTCCCCTCTCGCAATATGTCCGGTGGCTGTATTTTCTGGAACGCCTGCTCTGTTGCAATGTTCAAATAGTGTTTTATGGGCCTTTTATCTTCATACTGTGCTGTTGTATTACAGTAAAAGACATTTACATATACATAGGGTAACAAGAGTTTATGCAAATATTTCGGGAAATAAAAAAAAGCTCATTCTAAGCAGAAAATGTTCTATATGTACATTTTCAGGCTTAGTTTGTCAGTGAGGTGAATTGTTATAATAACCATTTTTTCCTTAATGCGTGTAAATGCGATGTCTGAGTAGCCAGGGATATGGGGGGGGGGGGGGGGGGGGAGGGTTTATGAAGTGCATTAGTAACTAGATTGATAGTTTTTTTATCTAAGTTTTTTTTTTTTTTCATAACAGGTTTTTGAAAAATATGCTATTACAGTCCCTTCAATTAGAAAATCACCTGTGAACAGAATTCACCGTATCAATAATTTTAATGATTAGCTTTACATATCAATGAAGTCTTGTTTTTTTATCTGACAGAGACAAAAGCATTTTCTTAGATGGTTCTTTCCTTCGACTGGAGTGTAATATTTTTGTTGGAGAACGAGAGGTTTTTGGTAATATGTTTTGAGAAATCTTTGATCGGGTGCGTCATGAATAGGCCTATCTTTGATGGGAGGGGAGATTCCACTCGGCTTTCCTTTTCTTTTCTTTATCGGATTTCAGTGAATACCATTGACGGAGATGGAGAAGGTTTCCATGATACTTGCAAATTTCCCCTTTTCTTAGTATCTAAAGAATACATTTAATTTTGAAGTATTTTATTCACATCGGCCTAATGGCCATTTCCTTTCTGTATAGCAGTGGAGTTCACTTTTGCAAACCCCTTAAATAAACCTCATATCTGCATATTGCACATTACTCGAATGGTAAGGCATTGTCTCCAATTTCTTGCTCACAAAATGAATAAGGAATCTGGCACTTGTAATCCAGGCACGCCCTCTGCGGAAAAGTGAGGCTGTTTAGAGTAAAAGTGAATTGATCAGCTCCATCCCCCACCCCCTATCCATAACTACTCCGACATCCTGTACGCGCCATCTTACTTGGCCATTTAATGATAAAGGTTATTACAAAAAATTACCTCACAACAAACGAAGCCTTAAAATGTATATTTTTTATAGAACATTTTCTGCTTTATAAATTTAATTACTATCGTGTTAATAACATGCATCATTCACCCCAAATAATTGCTAATAGTAGATAGTGGAGAAACTGTGCCATCCTTCCAATTCCTTTCCGAGGACAACTGACCCGAGTCTTTTCCTCTGAGTTTTTGAAACCATTAACCGGTAATCCTCTGCTAATGGTGTCTGGTCTCTTCCCATTTCCATTTACATTTCTTCAACTTCGCTCATTAACAAGTTTCTTCTTTTTTACTTTTTTTCTTCTTATCGCTCCAAAATACATCGTTGTCTCCTCCTCCTCCTCCTCCTCCTCCTCCTCCTCTCGTCTGGCAATTTCGTTTCAAGCCATTTGGCGACTGACCCCATTTCTGGAATGGAAGCAAAGGAGCACTTTCTGGGATGGAGAGGATTCCACTTCTCTGGAATGAGAGAAGATTCCGTTGCCTCATCAACTGTGTTCTTGTAAGCACGTAAGCATTTTAATGTTATCTGCGGAAAGGTGTTTTATTTAATGTTCATTTCTTTTTAAACAAGTTATCTTATTTGTGGCCTTTATGCAATTTTTGCCATCTGAAGTTTTTGCCGTGCGACTTTTTGCCGCTGGAGTTTTCACCGTAGGACTTTTTTGCGCAAGGTATTTTTACTGCATGGAATTGCTGCCGCGAGAAATTGTTGCCGTACAATTAATAGAGTATGTCCAAAGTATGATGATTAAAGTTCATTTATAACAGAAAAATCAGGTAAAATAAATTCAAGTTATAATACTGCAATGTTCAAGATATAAAAAAATAGAAAATATAAGGAAAAATAAAGATTTAAGGTAAAAACTAATGCAAGTTAAAATAAATTTGAAAATGATGCAAGTTCATCCCAATATCTAAAGAATGAAAATATAAAGCTGTAATTCAAGTTTAGAGTGATGAATTTCATTGCAATACTTCGTCAGTTGTCAAGTTTATGCTGAGAATCGTACATTGAAACCATTCTTGTATTTTTACATGAATATCTTTGTACCTTTTCTTCATGGAAGTTTCGTTGCTTTTTTGCTACACACACTTCGCTTTTTGAAATGTGTACAAGTTTCCAAATATTTGGGCGGGTGTTTGTGACACAACTTTGTGAGGCGTTACGGAACCCTTCTACTTTATTGTTGGTGTTTGGTAAAGTATTCAAGGTCCGTTCTTAAACATTCCATATAACTTCCACAGGAAACGTTAGAGCGATTCTTCCTTTGCGAGGGTTTCTTCTCTTTACCGCCCCCCCCACCCCCCCCCCCACCCCCCTGAATGTAATGGGTTTCGAAGTAGGAAATCAGTCTTGAGGCAAATCACCATTGTGGACTAGTTCCTCCTCCTCCTCCTCAGATGCACCAAAAGCGAATCTTTAGGAGGAACAAAATACGAGCGCTGGAAAGCACTGACCCAAGACCTTCAATTCCGAATCACTTGTTGGGCACTTTATGGCCAAAATCTGATACTTTCTGGAAAAAATTGTTTACTAAATGTAACGAACATCCGGTTACTTTCGCATTTGCAAAATTATTTTGGATAGTATCATAAGTGACTTTCAAAATCAACCATGACTCTCAGGTTGTCAGGTTAAACGCAGACTTCAGAACGTGGAGAACTGTTTCGTATGTCGTCTCCGCTGATTTGTTAGGAAGTACCAGGGCATAATATTCGTGGTTCACTAATGTTATCTATACCCAGTTGGGGGTAGTGCCGTCAGTGCACCTCATGTAAAAGGCGATGGTTAGTTGCATTTTGCCACAAATATCTGTAACCAGAAGTCAATGAATAATAAGAGTATCAAAATGTAAAATGAAAACCACTGAGGGCTAAAGGCCTCCTTTTGCTATGTTTGATGTCTGGAGGGTGGAGGATCAACATACCAATCTGTCAGACCTCTAGTCTCACTCAGTCGTTTATAAGATCATGAGGGAGGACAGGAAAAAGTGACAGGAAAAGTAAAGGACAGGAAAAAAGTGACAGGAAAAGTAAGGACAGGAAAAAGTGACAGGAAAAGTAAGGACAGGAAAAAGTGCGGACGGACAGATGAAGCCATCTCAATAGTTTTCTTTCACAGAAAACCAAAATCTCGAAAACGATTCCATCTGTATAAGAAAACTTGATATAATCAGGTAGTGGTATAGATATGTGCGATGCAATCAATAAGGATATTTTGAGTTTTAATATCAGCAATGAGTCAGCGTCTGAGTATGGATAAAACATTATGGAGTAATCAGTTCTCGACCATCTGTATAATAAATAACTAATTCCAGTCATCATCAAAAAGAGTGAAGGAAAACATACAGTGATAAGCGACGGATGCTATAACTAGGAAATAGTAATTGGTGAATTCCTAACTGGTCCCGTCATGGGCTAAATACATTTCCCACGAAAAATAAAAATCAAATCTGTGAAATTTATGGACCAAATCTTACTTCCATGGAATGCAACGCATATCAGAATGCAATCCTTTGATTTGAGTAAATGTGATGCGCTTTTAATCTGAATCGAGTTCTGATGTGATTGATTGACTCTGGATCAGTAAACATGAATGCAGGAGCGTGTGAATCATGTTCCGTCGTTTTTCGACTTGATTAGGAGATTCAAAGCTATGTGTATATCCATTACATTTTGATTCCTATTCATATTTTTTGAAAATTTGCGTTTTTTGTTCAGGTGATATACAGTCTGTATGGTATTTTACACAGAATCAAGGATTAAACCGAGTCTTCAAAAGTCGTATCATAATTTGCGATATTAAGAACCTCTCAACGTAAAATCATTTTAAAAGGCTCTTCACTCTAATAAGAAGGCGAATGTGACGTACAAGTCAAACCTCATTAAAAATATGGGATCAAATATGGATGAAATACTTTTACAGGCTTTCATCAATTTCAGTGCTAAACGTGGCTAAACTTCAAAGGGTAACGTAATTATATACGAATAATAATTTTAAAAGTTTGCCTTTTCGCTCACATTTGTTTACATAATCATTCCTGTTACTCTGAAACTGTCTTAGTCTCCTGATTCAAATATGATTTTTTTAATACTTTCATTTACCTACTGAGCAGACTGCCTCTACATAAGCCACCCGAAAACTCTCGACCGATTCTTTCTTCTTGAAAGCTCTGTAGGTCTCGCTCCTGCTGGAGCTTCCAAATTCTCCCCTCGCTCCCTTTTTCCCAACAAATTTAGAAAACCTTTTGAATCGGGTAATATTTCCTCTTAGTCTTTGGGATTTGGATATAATCTAACCTAACTTAGAGTAACCTGACCTGCGCTAGGCAAATTCGTCGGTGCCTCATGCATCAGTAACCATAACTTAAAAAATAGTATTTTAAATTTTTTTATTGATTATATAAGTCGATTATCTGATAAGGAAAAGGGTGGAATTTCAACGACTCTAAACACTATTTCACTGGCTGGAATTCGCCAACATACCTTCTTTGTGATTGAGGTTTTTCTACCAACCAATTTATTTTTAATAATTCTCTTTGCTTCATATGATTTTTTACGGCATTCTGAACTATTTCCAAAAGTCGAGTCGGAAATCGAGGCACAAACTTCAACAGAGATAAGTCTTTTGTCTAACCTGAGGCAGTTTTGGAAAGTTCGAATACTTAAGTTTTCCTACCCCTGAACATTAAAGACAAACGTAGACTCGTAAAGTTTAAAGGGAATGGGGGGAAGGGGGGGGGGGGGGGGCGGCTTTTTCTGGTACCAAGTTTGTTTAGTTTTGTAATGTTTTACATGGAGGGAAATGCTACAAGAGAAGAAATGTATTTTCTACATTTCTTGTAGCATTTCGTTCCATGTTTGGTTCTGACGTTTTATCTTTGTAGACATGGTTTATTGCAAGAAAATCCTGGTCACTCAAAAATTGTATTTTTCACTTTTTTAGTTCAATTCCAACACGACGGGTTTAAGAAAGATTTTTTTATATATCTTTTTTTTTATTATAATTAATTTTCAGTTTTTGAGAAATTGTAACAGATTTATGATCGTACTGAACGAAATTGCTATCCTGCTCCGGCCAAAGAATGTTTGAAAAGTCTGCAGTTATTAATTCATTCTACAGAGTCAGAGAAGGTATCAAAAATTCCGTAGAGTTATGAACTATCCTATGGAGTCAAGTAGTTTGTGGAAAATCTGAAGACTTTCTTATAAATCCTGAGATATTGGGAAGGTCATTGTAGGGTCGTTAGAGGTCACTGCTGACTTACTGATCCTTTAAGGTTGTATCGTCACTGGAATTGAGTAACCATGCAAACTTTCAAGGCCATCGGACGAAGGGAACAGGTCGAAAATTAGGTCACAATTTGTTACCCGAACAGGCAGACAGACAGATAGACGCAGAAGTCAAGTTAAATGAAAACAGTTAATAAAAACAGTGCTGTCATAACTGGCCTAAACTTTTTCCTACTCAACAAACTTGGAAATGATATAAACAATTGAATTCCCTGTTTAGACATGACGTCTTTTAGCCGATCGGCGCTCATATGTCGAACTCGGGTCCATTGCCTGTGTTCTCAGCTCAAGGGACACAGTGAAATAAATCCTTACGTTATTTTAATATTTGTATCTACATTAGCATCAAATATAGTTCCTCAAACATCATAAAATAAAATTTGCTACCTTTATAGTCACAAAAAATTCATATGAACAATGGAATTATCTCCTCTGATGCAACGTCACACGACAGACAAAAACATTTCATAATCTAATATCCGAATTAAAAAAAAAAAAAAAAGATGAAATCTAATTCTAAATAGAGGGCGTGGCATAAAATAGCGTTGCCTTATGCGGGCCCGAGGTCTATCGCACAACAAAAAGAATACCTTACATTTATGCAGAGTAAAATGTAACACGTGAATATCGAGCTTTAATGAAGTGGAAAGAGAGAACTCATTGACTCGTTACTTCAAAGCTCGTGTTGATACATTTATTACTTTTTGGCTGCAAAAGATGATAATAGACGGAAAGATGAGCCCTTTCTTCCCCGGAGCAATAAAACCAAATGACTTATGACCCAGTAGACAGAGCAAAAACTCATAGCCTCTGATCATGGGCCGCTGCTTTTTTGTCACCTTCTCTGTCTCTTATTTTCATGTTTTCATATTTCATATTTCTTTATCCCCTGCGTAATTTTCTCTTGGAATTTATGGGTATTTGCAGAAAGGCGAGATAGACAATTTTCTTTTTGTCCCCAGTTTCATCATATTTTCTGTAATATTTCGTAAATGGCTGCCTGAATATATGGGTTACAAAAGGTGCGTTTTCTCTAATTTTTAACAATAATTTCAAGGATTTTTATAAAGGAAAGGTGTACAAATCGATACCCTATATTGCATTTAGTTACATAACATGATTTACTTCAGTGAGAAATTTGTCACTGCTTCTTAGCTCCTAGATCTTGAATGCTTGGTTAATACCGGAGAGTGAACAGCGTCAGTCTCCTTCAACATTCAGCCTGTTTCTGTATTTGGTCTTGAGACCAACGAACCTGGAAAATGCAGCTTTGCAAAGATACTATATCGATCCGAACATACTTAGGATCCGAACGAGGCCAACTAAAGTTGTAGCCTATACAACACTAACGTTATAAGGCGATACTTTTGCATTTTTTCATAAATTTCTGAATAGTAGTTCCTCACTCTTGTTAAAAGAATAACGTATATAGTTAGAGATTTTTACTTTTTTCCCTGGGGCTCGCGGCCCCCTGGAATTTGCTGACGCCCCCTAGGTTGAGAAACACTGCTATAGGTAAAGGTTCTCTTACAACCCGTCGTGCGTGCTTAGAGATCGTGCGTCGTCGGAGTTCTTGTCAGGCGTAGCGTTGTCGCAGGATGAAAATTAAATCGCAGCGATGGCAAGTTGCAAGTACTTAATGAGTAGGTGTGTCGTGCTCTAAACGTGGGGCCCGCAAGTGGTCTGTACGCTTTTTTGGAAGTAGGAAGAAGTAAAGAGCACGTACGATCTGTACTTGTGTACACACAGTGAGTGAGATAATCGCATGCCTATTGCAAGCAAAGCGTGCGTTTTCAGAATCCGTACTTACGAAGTAAGAGAAACATAAGAAAAACGTAATGAGCACGAAAGTGTTAAGCACGACAATCGTGCGTCAAATCGGAGGAACGCACGGGTAATCAAAATAATATAAAAGGGGGAGCACTGAGTCTTTCATCATTTACCGTTTTGGCTTCCAATATGGCACTGCCAAGAAGGATGTGCCTTTGTCTTTGGAGGCATTGTGCTCACTGCCGAAATCGACCTTGAACTGAGAGCAAACTGTTAGAATCAGCTTTGATTAGGCGAGTCACCTTTTAGCACGTACTTTTGACCCACTTTTATCGTGCTGGTCACACACTTTTATCGTGCTGGTCACGTGTGTCGTCTTAATGTGACGCACTTCACAATTACGGTGATAGTACTCCCCACGCACTTTGGAAGTAAGATAAATGCACGGAGGAAGTGCGCTCACTCCCCTTTTTGTTTAATCGTACATTGAAAGCAAGTTGAACGTACGAGGCTCTTGCATGGTAAGTACGTCTTCATGGTGAAATACCCCGGAATTTCTTCATGCTTTTCCTGCGTTGCACGCACGCCTAGCGCACTTACTGAGTACTTTTGTCGTTGCGTGCTACGAGCATGCTCCAGGCGTTCTAAATGTCGCAGACAGGTCGTAGCGAAAAACTAGCCGGCCAGTTTTCGGGCTGCGTGCTTTGCGTCGTGTTTGCGTCCACCAAAAAAAAGTACGTTCCACGTGCGTGTATCTTACTACTTGGCCAAATTTTGCACGCAAACCACTCGTAGAAGCACGTACGACCGGTTGTAAGAGTAGCTTAACTTTGCTTATTTTTTATTTTCCTTTCGAGGTGCTTTTTCAGAGACTCAAGGGTCTAAACTATTCTAACATGTCTAGCTTGCAACAGAAATTGTCCTTGTTACTTCACCGACACATATAAGAAACTTAAGGTAAAATGGGCTCCATACTTTAGGAAAGAGGACTCTGAAATTCTGAAGAAGCTTGGTAAGTTGATAACATAGTAATATGCAAACCTGACAAAGGCAAAGGTATAGTAATTCTTAATAAGGTTGACTATCTTGAAAAAATGAATGTAATTCTGTCGGATAACTCTAAATTCAAACTTATTGGTGAACCTAACTTTGTTGACATTTACAAAAAAAGAGGACAAAATCAACAGTTTTCTTAGAAAACTTAAAACAAGATGGGATCATTAATGAGGAGGTATTTCATAAACTATTTGTTACAGGTTCTTCTTTTGGCATATTATATGGACTCCCTAAAATACATAAGGATGGTATACCAATGAGACTCATAATGTCGTCCTACAACAGTCCTGCCTATAACATCTCAAAGTTTTCTGGTTAAACTTCTTAACGAATATTCTGTATCGAAATTTACTTTAAATAATGGTTTTGATTTTCAACAGCAAGTGCTGTTACAAGATGGTGAACTATTTATGGCTAGCCTGGACGTTGAGTCCTTATTCACTAACGTACCTGTTTCTGAAACCATTGAAATTATCCTAAATCAAGGTTTTAGTGATGCTGAAATTTTTTTATGGTTTTAATAGACAGCTTTTTAAAACTCTTTTAGAACTTGCTGTGCAAGATTCATCTTTCATCTTTAATAAGCAACTCTACCTGCAGGTCGGGGGAGTTGCAATGGGGTCCCCCATTAGGCCCGTTGTTTACTAACTTTTTAACGGGTCATTTGGAGGAAGAATTTTTAAATAATTGCCCGGAGAGCTTTAAACCCAACATATTACAGAAGATATGTTGATGATACATTTACCTTATTCAAACACATTCCTGGCAATGTCAATTATTTTTGGAATATGTTAATAACATACATCCGAACATGAAGTTTACTTTAGAACGAAGAGAAGGACAACACTCTTGCATTTTTAGATGTTAAAGTTATCAGACATACCATGGTTTTAGCACTTCTGTTTCAGAAAAAAATACCTTTACAGGTTTTAGGCACCAATTTTTTTAGTTCAAGTTTCCATTCTTTTTAAAATAAATGCAATCACCATTCTTGTTTTTAAAGCACTTAGATATACCTCAGATTGGGCCTCTTTTCATAATGAAATTGAATATTTACTTGAGTCATTTCACTAAAAACTCATCTCCCAAGAAATTTATTTGTTTTTAATATTATCAATAAAATGTTAGCAAGGTTTGTTTCCAAACCTACATTGAACTTTAATGTTCCAAAATTAACTTTTTGTTTTTATGCACCCAATTCCTCCTTTATTCACTCCGACACTTTACGTTCCAAGGTTAAACAATTATTGAAAACGAACTAGGTTTCTTGAAATTAAACCTCATTCCTATGACCCCTAAGAAAATTGGTGGTTTCTGTAGTTATAAGGACAAGCTTCAGGATTTCATGAGATCCAACATAATATATAAATTTCAATGCCCAAGATGCCTTGGTAGTTACGTTGGATCCTCTCGAAGGCTGTTGCAGGTTCGTTATTATAGCCATCTAGGTCTTAGTTATAGGACTGGGTCAAGAATATCCAATCCCGAATTTTCAAATCTAAGGACTCATGCATCCAAATTATTGTGGAAAAAAAAGCATTTTTCAATAATAGGCACTACTAAACAAACAGCCTACTTAACGACCCTTGAGTCTTTATTTATCAAGCACCTCTCTCCAGGCTTAAACTCTAATGTTTCTTCGTCTCCTCTCTCTCTGGCCTAAGTGTTGTTTGGGCATGTATGAACTGTTGTGGTCACTTGGCTCTTTTCCTTTCCTTGAATAGGTAGCCTTTCTCGCTCATGTTTTGTTTTTATTTTAAAGTTTTAAATGATTTTTAGCTGAATTTTTATTGTAATAATTTGTACTTTTAACTTGTAATTTATCAAGTAAACTTTTAATTATTGCAGACTGATGATGTGTTGAAGCAACATGAAACGTTTCTCAAATAAATAAAGCATGCTTCTTAGACTGCTGTCTTCCTGGGACTCCTGAATTTTTTATCAACGATTTTCCTGATGTATTATATATATATATATATATATATATATATATATATATATATATTATATACTATATATATATATATATATATATATATTATATAGTATATATATATATATATATATACAAATAACAGGAATAGCAATAGCCAAACTTACTTAGTCTCGAACTACCAACACATTCTAACAAGCCATTACAGCAAATAGTTGTTACTTATAAGAAACATTGGATAAATGGGACAGTTATCACAATAATATCTGTATAAATGAGGCAGTCACCACAGTAATGCCTGGATAAACTGGACAATCGTCACAGTAATACCTAGATAAAAGGGGCAGACATTACAGTAATATCTGGATAAATGGGACAGTTGCCACAGTGATATCTGGAGAAATGGGACAGGCATCAAAGTCATACATGAATAAATGGGACAATAATCACTGAGTTATCCCGCCAGCGTTTGATTGGTCATCTATATATTATATATATATATATATATATATAGATATATATATATATATATATATATATATATATATATATATATATGTATATATATATATAATATATATAAAATTTGTTTTAAATGGTTTCCTTTAAACAGATGTTTAGAGCTAATGAAGGGTATCTGCAGCCCTTTCCCACAACTGTTCCAGTATTTAATCCGCTGTCTTAATTGGCTTCACTTCCCCTGACATGAACCAAAAAACGGAGGAGGAAATCTAAAGTTTCCTGAAGAAGAAAGAATTCAACGACTTCTTTATGTGAGGTTAATAGATGTAATTAGTTACTCTCTCCGCTTTCCTATGAAGCTGGGTGCCAGTTTTGATGCCATGTAACATCTGTCCTATGACAATTTCTATCTCTTTCTGCTGATTCATCCTTATAGTTGACTCTCTTTCCGTTTCGGGACTTTTTCAGAGCTTTGTCTGATTAAGTGTGTTCGATCCTTCTCGATTCGTTTATTCAAACAAAATAATTGTCTTTTTTTTTTTTGTAGGGAAGGGATTCTATAGTGGTGCATCGAATGATAAACTCGAAAGTATTTCGCGAATGTCTTTTCTTTACCGAAAATTACAAATCATAATGCTAATAGAATTTAGGCCAAAGTCCAAGCAATGGGACCTACGAGGTCATTCAGCGCTGAAACGGAATCAGGCAGGAAAGGGGTTTTGAAAGGTGGTACAGAAGGGCAGAAAGCCGGTCGTAATTAAAAGGCAGCTACTTTCTTAGTTCATTACTTGAAGTAACTCGTTCCCAATTAAGATCCATCCAAGATGACATTTCAGTAGAAGCCTCCGAACTGAATGGAGTTTTCGCCTGACCTTCTCGATGACATTTCGCGACTGATTTAATAAGGAGGCTGTCAGGGGCTTCTCTCTTATTCAAGGAAGGTTCCTGTTAACCGTCTTTGTCAAATCTCAGTCCAAGTCTTGGATGTCAACTCTGATCTCTTGGCTAGACTCGGATTTTTTTTATTAATTTTTTTTCCTTTACGACGCCTTTTTTTGTGGAATGGGGGGTGGGGATGGGTGCCGGGCGGCCGGTTGTTCTTTAAGGACAGGGTTACAATGATAATAAATAAATAATACAAATACTAAAAAGCACTAAACTACGATTCGACCGATTTGTTTCAAGTAACTGCCCCTAAATTAATGATATTTATAATTACATTAATTACAATCATGAAAAATACCACCATTATGTAACAGTTCTTAACACACCATTACCTAAAATTAATAATAATAATAAGTACTACCATCCTATAGCATAGCATAACGTAAGAGCTCCTAATCAATAATAATAATAATAATAATAATAATAATAATAAATAATAATAATAATAATAATAATAATAATAATATTAAACACAACCATTCACAGCATTGTTGACCTTAACCGGACCTAAATAAAATTAGCGAAGCCTGTAAATTGAACTACGGCCTTCGGAACAGCCCATTGTCGAACAAAGAATCGAAGATGCAGGTCAGAGTTATATTTTGTCAACTGAGCTCGAAAAGGGAAGAATTTTTGCTCGAACCTGAGACACCGAAACAACTCGATACTTTAGTTGTGTAGCTGCCGCTTGATGACTTCGTTTTACAAAGCCCAATTGATGTCCTTCCAATGAAGGCCTGCAGGAGAGAAAAAGGAGTCAAAGTTAAGATGAATCAATGGAAAGCTGCTCCCGTTTGATGGGATTTTTGTCTCGTCGTTCGGCTATTGGGTCGTTTGATGATTGTAAGGAATGTCAACATTGTTTAACAGTAAAAAGTGTACAATCACACAACCACGTGTATGTATGTATGTATATGTGTATATATGTATGTATGTTGCCCACACTACCAGGGGTATTTTTTGCCTTGCCTTGAGTCCAGGCTGGTATCGCGTAGCTGTAACCGATGTGTCCTCTCTCTGTCTCTCTCTCTCTGTCTCTCTCTCTCTCTCTCTCTCTCTCTCTCTATCAAGTTATTTCCTTTTAGATTGTGAAGTTTTAGATAGTCTTTCGTTATCATAAAATATCTAATTTTTTTTTTTTTTTTTTTTTGCTGTTGTCTCGAAATACGGATTGTAGAAAAAATAAAAAAGTAGAAGCCTACTAAGGGATTTTAGTATTATGAAAATCAGAGTTAAATATCATTTACGTCATCATGACATCCAACACCCGGCTTTTTATTCTTTTTTCATTCTGAAAATTGAATCTAAAGTCGTAAGCTCGTCTCGTGTTGGGCTGAGGCGATTACTGGAAGTTTTTTTTTTTTTATATCAATCTGCTTTTGGCAGATTGCAGCGTTTCTTTATATGCAAAACGCAGATTGATATAAAAAGAACTTCAGAGTCCATTTTCATGAAAGGTCTCGTTCCCTCGTTAATTGCTCAGACGTCTTCCACTCCTTTGTTTATCTTGTAATCTTTTTTCTGTCTTCTCTACTGTTGTGTTTAATTCCAGCTAGTTTTACCTTTTGTGTTTAGTCAATTTTTGGCCAGTATACGGGTAGATTGGTTTTAAAGTATATTAAGATTTATTTTTCTTTTTATAATTTTATATAGTGGCGTTCCTTTTTATCAACCAATATTATACGTGTCATTTTGCTGGATTGAAGATGCAATGGATTATTGCGAAACGCCGTCAGCCACAATAAATGGAGTTAATTGTTCGTGTGCCTTTCCATCTGTCCTTGATCGCTCTCTCTCTCTCTCTTCTCTCTCTCTCTCTCTCTCTCTCTCTCTCTCTCTATATATATATATATATATATATATATATATATATATATATATATATATATATATATATATATATATATATATATATATATATATATATATATGAATTTTTATTACATCATCGTGATTTATGTACAGGCATTAAGCTACAAAATTTAATGTCCTTTAATATCCAATTCGCTCTACTCGGAATTAATGTATTTTCATATGTTAACCGAAGGTGATTTTTTTTAGTTGATAATAATTTCGTCCTCGGGAAATCCAGACTTCATTGTTTGCTACCGACTCGGCCAACAAATGAGGTATAAGTTGATACCGAATCCGACCTTACAAATCACTGTGGAACTCAAGTACTTGTAAATGGAATTGATAATCAACCACCTCTGCCACGTTAACCAAGTCGAACGAACGTTTGTTGCACGTAGCCATAGTTATGAATTTTTATTACATCACGGTGATTCATATATAAACATTAAAGTACAATGTATTTATATTAAATTTTTCTAGGTTAATGCATTTATATATATATATTATATATATATAAATATATATATATATACATATATATATATATATATATATATATATATATATATATATATATATATATATATATATATATATGTGTGTGTGTGTGTGTGTGTGTGTACACATGTATACATGTGTGTGTATATATAAATATATATATATAATATATATATATATATATATATATATATATATATATATATATATGTATGTATATATATATATATATATATATATATATATATATATATATATATATATATATATATATATATATATATATGTGTGTGTGTGTGTGTGTGTGTGTGTACGTACACATGTATGCATATGTATATATATAATCTATACATACAATATATGTATATGTATATATAGTGGAAGAAATATTTTAATCAAAACAGTACAAGAAAAATAAAATATTAACGTCAGCAACGTTCGAGGAATTTCCATCAACTTCACATGACCCTAGAAGTATGAAGTCTTCTCTTTAAATTATATAACGACATGTTTAAGTAGCTTCACAAATAACTGGGTTCTAATGACGAGACTAATGACATAGGTGTATGAGGGCTTCTCTCCGGACCGGGGAGTCTGTTATGAAATAGGTAAGACTCCGAAGAATCCTTCTTAGTGTATCATGAGGAAATATTTTGAACGGTGAAGGCTGAACGCATCTTACTCATTAAATTAGGCTCTCTCTCTCTCTCTCGCTCTCTCTCTCTCTCTCTCTCTCTCTGTAACATTTTTACAAACAGCCTAACAGTAAACAAATGTATCTCTACCTTCCGGACGCCTCCCGGACTATGCTACCTTCGCTAGGTTAAAAGATAACATAGAAAAAATATGTAATATATATATATATATATATATATATATATATATATATATATATATATATATATATATATATATATATATATATATATATATATTATATATATATATATATATATATATATATATATATATATATATATATATATATATATATATATATATATATATATATATTCTAGGCTATCTTCAAACTTAGCTAAGGTAGCGTAGTCCGGGAGGCGCGTGGCTTCTATCGTTTATTTAAACAATAGTTTGAACATAAATATTCTTGAGGTTCTTGATGCAAAAGCGTCTTAGGTTTTTTCATTGCTTACCCCTTGAAAGTATATAGGTTCCACCCACCCAGGTTTAATTGCTGCTTCTTTGAGAAGCCGACTGTACGTACATATATATATATATATATATATATATATATATATATATATATATATATATATATATATATATATATATATATATATATATATATATATATATAAATGTTCCGTTTGTATCATTTTTCTTTTCCTTTCCATCGCTCGTGTTGCGAGGATTGTATCGTAGGAAGGATGTCGAGGTTATGGGATTATTATTCCAGCTTCCAGGTCTTCTAGAACGATGCCACAACAAATGAAAACCTCTCGAACCGTGAAATGAAGTCAAAAGTGGATGTTTATCAGAGTGGCGTCTGCCACCCGCTCTGTGGCTGTTCTTAGTTCAGTGATTGCTGAAGCCCCGTATTATTATTATTATTATTATTATTATTATTATTATTATTATTATTATTATTATTATTATTATTATTATTATTATTATTATTATTATTATTATTATTATTTTCTATCACAGACATCCTGTTTGAATGTTTCTTTTTCCTTTTTTTCTTTATTTAGTATGGGTTTCCGGTTTGCATCCTACCTTCTTTCATCACAGTGTGTACTGTTTCTAGGAGCACATTCTTATTATTATTATTATTGTTAGTATTATCATTATTATTCAAAAGATAAATCTCTTAAGCATGGAACAAGCCAACGGGTCCCATTGACTTGAAGGTCAAGATTCCAAAGAATTTGGTGTTCATTTGAAAGCAGTTGCAGAAGATGATAGGAAATGTAGAGAGAAGAGCCCAGTTATTAGAACAAAAGATAAATTAATTATCATGTAAGTAGACAACCCAATAAGTAAATAAGGAAACCAAAGGTGAAAGGTTTTATGGTAGCAATGCATCAGATCTTCGCTTGAAGTTTGACGTTCAAAAAGTGGCATGTAAACATTAAGAATAATACAAGTAGAGTAATTATGGAAGCAGTTTGATTAGATAAGATTAATATCCATACGATGTTTCAGAGTGGTTAATATTGATACCATGAATTAGACTGACATTCATAGATCCAGATTCGGGAATTCGTTAAGTTTGGAGTGATTTAGAGACATGCTCGTAAAATAATGAATGCTGAGTGTTAGTTTTGATGTAAAAAATTAAAGTAGAATGAAGAGTCATGTTGAAAAGTTTTATCTAACAGTCTGTTAACACAGATATGGGAAATTCTCGCATCCCGTATAAGTGTCTGTAACTATATTTGAGCAAAAAGCTCAAAATACACTTGACGTTTACAAGGGCTCTTGAGGAAGACTTCCTGTTTACTCTCAGATACCAAAGGGCCTTAAAATGTCTTTCTTTTCTATTTGAAATTTAGGTTGAAAATCCCCATAACGTGAAAACAACTTTCAAAACGCTGTCATTTTCCAAATTGTATCAATTTAATTGAAAAGCTGATATAAAAGAGATGTACATCGATTATCATGTCATTAAGCTCTCATTTTTTTCTCAAATTGTACGAAACCCCTGAAATAATACGAAATCCGTTCTTGCAAAGAAATATTCACCTTAATGCTGAGCGAAATAAGGCGCAGATTCCTGCATCTTTCTCCCCGCACCCAATTTTCTCTGGGCTCCGATCCATGAATCCACAAAGTGATATAGATTCTCTTCATCGGTGCTTATTTGATTCGACGGAATTCTAAAGGTCATTGATGAAGCCATTCTGCCTCATCAAAAAGAGCAAAAGGTAACCCTTCTACTTTCACCCATTTTCGACTTTTATCCACTATCTTTATTTTCTTTTTATCTTCCCTGCCATTTATGGCAATCAAATCTCTGCGGTTCTCAGTCTGGCTGAACATGCCACTGAATCTTTTTTCATTGCGAGAATCTGCTTCTGGAATTCGTAATAATGCGAATAGTGTTTATTTTCAAGTAGAACTTTATTATTCAGAGTGAAGCGGAATTTCCTCAGGGATTATTTATGTAGTCAATTGCCCGCGCTTCTCATTAAAGGAATTGTTAAAGTTACGCTAAAATGAAGAGAACGACGCATGGAGTGATTAGCTGAGAGAGAGAGAGAGAGAGAGAGAGAGAGAGAGAGAGAGCGAGAGAGAGAGGGAGAGAGAGAGAGAGATGGGATCCTCCGAAAGACAGACAATAAAATAGAAAATATTTTAATTGACTCATTTACCCATATTAAGATTAGTAAAAGTTATTTCTATCACCAGGATAGTGATTAATTTGGTTTAAGAAGAGAAAGAATGAAAATAGACAGATAATAATAATAATAATAATAATAATAATAATAATAATAATAATAATAATAATAATAATAATAATAATAATAATAATAATATCTTTGCTAAGTTAGGGGAGCCTTGAGCAGAAAGGTCAATAAAGAAGATGCAGAAAGGTCTGATGAATCACGTATCATAAAGATATTGCAAATTATCTGTTTGGTAACACGGAGTAAAACAGAACTTCAAAAATAAGACTTAAAAAAGACCGAATAGAGACTCCCGTACCAAACGAGAAATGGAAATGTGGTTAAAACAATATAATGTAACATTTATGTGGTTATGATAAATTTTTAGTCTAATGTCCCTAAGGACAAAGAGACTTCTCTCACTATGTGCGCTGTTTCTAGTAGCACACTCTTCTGCACGAGTCCTGGAGCTACCTCGGCATCTAGTTTTTCCAGGTTCCTTTTCAGGTATCCTAGGATCATGCCAAGTGTTCCTATGATTATGGGTACAATTTCCACTGACATATCCTATATCCGTCTTTTTTCTATTTTCAGGTTTTGATACCCATATTTTTTTTTTCTCTCTCTCATCCACTCTATTGTCCCATGGTAATGCGACATCATTGAGTGATAATTTCTTCTTTATTTTGTCAATCAGCGTCAAGTGTGGCCTATTTGTATGTATCACCCTATCTGTTCTGATACCATAGTCCCACCCAGAGGATCTTTGACTGCAAAGTAGCTGGTGTTTCTTGCACAGGCTCCAATGGAGGGCTTTTACTACTGAATCATGCCTCTTGTTGTATTGGTTCTGTGCAAGTGCTGAACATTCACTTGCTATGTGGTTTATGGTCTCGTCATTCATATTGCATATGGGTGAGATCTTATTTCCATCTATCGTTCTTTGAACATATCTGGTTCTTAGGGCCTAATCTTGTGCCGCTGTTAGCATTCCTTCTGTTTCCTTCTTGAGTTCTCTCCTCTGTAGCCATTGCCATGTTTCACTTGTGGCCAGTTCTTTCATCTGTCTCATTTACTGTCCATGCATTGGTTTGCTGCGCTATTTCTCTGTTCTGTTTTTAATTCTCCTGTCTTTGTATAAATTAAGGTATTCATCTATTTTTATCAGTCCTTCTTCCCATACACTCCTTAGCCACTCGTCTTCACAGATTTTCAGGCGTTGCCCCAGTGCTCTGTTTCTCGATGTTAACGCAATCCTCCATGCTTAGTAACCCCCACCCCCTCCCTCCTTCCTTTAGTGTTATGTATAATCTGTCTGTATTTGGTCTTGGGTGTAGTGCTTTGTGTATTGTCATGTGTTTCCTAGTTTTGTGGTCTATGCTGCAGAGTTCAGCTTCGTCCACTCCACTACGGCGATGTATCTGATTACTGGTACTGCCCATGTTTATGGCTTTCATCATATTTCCGGCATTGAGTTTGGGAAGAAGGACTGTGAAAGATCCTACTAGACCCATGTCTAAAATGCTATGGCTTTTTTCGTAAGAGAGGTCATTAAGGAAGCACATTTACTTTTGCCAGGAAGAATGCTTCGGTTTGCTTAAGGTTAAAGCTCACGAAGTGAGAGCAGTAGCTACGTCCTTGGCATTCAGAAAAAATTTAGCCCTCAAGGACATTATAGACTCTACGTTTTGGAGGACAAATTCAGTCTTTGCTTCGCATTACCTCAGAGACGTGAAGACAACTTTTGATCATTGTCAAACGTTAGGCCCGTACGTATCCTCATGAACAGTACTGGGCAAAGGAGGTTTCCACCCCATAACCTACTAACATGCTAGGCTATTATTTTAATTAGGTTATAGTGTTTTATGGTTGTCTGAGAAGGTTATTGCCTGCTCAGTTTATGATGTAGTTTTCATTATAGTGATTGTGTGTGGTTCAGGTGACTAACGTTTCTAGCATGAATGCCCGTGGTAAATGAGGGCTAGGGTTTTCTGTCAGCAAATTGGTCATGTCCAGTTGTCAGACCCTTGTTATTAGCTTTCTCAACAAACAGGTCACATCCATAGTTGAGCGGCTACTAAGGTTTAGCATGGCTAAGAGGCAGGGACCTACGAAGTCAGCTACCTTAGCATGGTAAGTAAGCCTAAATAGTAAATCTTTTAAAAAAAATTAGTTTAATTTTTTAAAGTTATGATGATGTTGCTGTCTATGACCCACCTCCAAATGTGTCAATCAGCTATATATATACCTGCCAGGAATGTCATGCAATAAAGTTTTATGCATACTTACCTGGCAGGTATATATAATTAAATTCCCACCCTCCTCCCCTCAGGAGACAGGGTTCAGAGAAATCTGAGGAAAACGGGAATGGTTCCGAGCACCAGCGCCACGGGAACGGGGGGGGGGTGGCGATCACCTGAACTACCAGTGTACTAGCGGTTGCCGCGAGTTTTGAAATTCTGCCAGTGCGACAAGAGGATAAGCTATATATATATACCGCCAGGTAAGTATGCATAAAACTTTATTGTATCATAACAATATCATTTTTAAACCCAACAATCTCGCTGTCTGAGTTAGTATTAGAGTAGGAGCGAATATTAGGGATATGTAGAAGGTATTTCATGATATGATATATCACGAGAGGATTTCAAGTATTAGGACAGATAGGAAAGAACATGTCTGGGTCTATCTGAGGTATTCTTCCAAGTGCCAACCAGGCAGAGAACAGACAGGCAGGTACAACACTACAGGAGAGGACATCACTACGAACGACAACCGTCGCAGACGCACCGATGGACATGGTTTTCTCCACCGTACATGAGAGGCCAAAGGCCACATGGGAGGTCTTCAGTTTCCCTCCACTACTGAGAGGCCGAGAGCCAACATGGAGGTCTTCAGATTCCCTCCATACATGAGAGGCCGAGAGCCACATGGGAGGTCTTCAGTTTTTCCTCTACTCCAGGTGAGGCGCAGAGCCAGCTGAGAGGAAACAGGTTTGTAATCCCTCCTGCACTCAATGAGTTTTGACCTTAGGGGTAGAGGTGCAGGGAGTTTTTCCCTCCACATATGGGAGGCCTAGAATGCCACACATGGGAGATAGTTTGACGAGTAGCAAATGAACTTGAGACTGACTCGCATACTCAATTTTATATTGACTGCAACTGGTACAGTGGAGGGCCGGGCAGATTTGTTTCCCCACCTCCAAATTAATGTGTGTACTCGGGCTTATTCAGGTGTTCAGGGGGTGTGTTGCAATATGAAGTTTTTATTGTAAAACTAATATTGTAATACCTACTGAACACCCCTGAATGATTCCCACCCCTCCTCCCCTCTCATACGGAGTTATTGAGTTATGATTGACGTGAGAGGGCAGGTGTGACCGGGCCCGTGAGGTAGGGCTACCAGCGATGGGCTGGTAACTAGGTAACAAGGGTGTTTGCCAGGAGATTGGCAACACTGATCGTTTATTTTAACCAAAGATTTGGTAAATTTTTAATAAATGAGGGTTCGGGCTGGTAAGTGACCAGGGCTTATTCAGGTGTTCAGGTAGGTATTTACAATATTAGTTTTACAATAAAAACTTCATATTCCTGTAGAAAAGACGCATATTCCAACCCCAGAAACTGCAATGGCATGGCAACATCTTGAAGGTATTGCCTCCGAATTACAGCCTCTTCAGAACTGCAAAGTTGGGCTCCTCATTGGGTATGATACTCCAGAAGCGCTCATCCCTCGAGAAACTATAGTTGGTAACAATTTAGAGCCATATGGTGTTAGGACTGACCTAGGCTGGAGTATTGTTGGTTGTGCCATCTCCTTGTCTTGATAAGTTGAGTGGAACTGTTCATCGTATTTCTGTAAAAGAATTGCCTGTTGTATCACCTAGAGAAGTTCTTAGAGTGCTGGAATCAGACTTAGCAGATACTGATGATGAGATCTTAGTGTTTCAAGAAGGCATACAGTTTTTGAGAATCATGGAGAAGGAAATCCATCACAAACTCGATGGACATCATGAAATGCCCTTACCTTTTAAGTTTCGACCAAGTCTGCTAAACAACCGCAAATTAGCTGAGGTGCGGCTAGTTCACCTCAAGAAGAAGCTTACAGCTAGTAAGGAGTTCAAGCAACATTATGTGATATTTATTGAAGAAATGTTAAAGCGTGGTGATGCTGAGGTAGAGAGAGAGTGGAATGTAGATGGTGAAGTGTGGTACATATCCCACCATGGAGTGTAACATCCTAAGAAACCAAAGAGGATTCATGTAGTATTTGATTGTTCTGCTAAATTTAAAGGTACTTCACTCAACGACCATCTTCTTACTGGACCTGAGCTTACAAATGAGCTTATTGGAGTCACGATACGTTTCCGGAAACATTCCATCGGAATTATGTGCGACATATAACGAATGTTTCATCAGTTCCAAGTATGTGGAGCCAGATCGTAATTTTTCTTAGATTCCTTTGTGGTGGGAAGATGGTGATGTGAATAAAGAACCCCAAGAGTATGAGGCTCAGTACCCTCAAGCATCTAAATTTGTCTGTCAGAACTTCTATGTGGATGATGGGGTAACAAGTGTTCCAAGTGTAGATGAGGCTACAAAACTTGTGAAGGAGGCTACAGAACTGTGTTGTAAAGGTGGATTAAGATTACACAAATTCATTTCTAATGACAGGAGTGTGGTGGAGAATATTTCTATTTCCGAATGTGCATCTAAAGCTAAAGAAGTTGATATTTCCGCCAATGCACTACCTGTTGAAGCAGTGCTTGGTCTTCAATGGTCCTTAGAAGAGGGTATGCTTACCTTCTCACAATCCCATTTAAAGCATCCAGCAACCCACAGAGGCATCCTATCAGCTATTGCATCTCTGTTTGACCTGTTGGGACTCATTGCACCATATATCTTGAAAGGAAAGAGAATTCTGCAAGAGATGTGTGTCATGGAGCGGGATAGGATGACCCACTGCCTTGTGAGCTGAATTCAGAATGGGAGACATAGAAGAAGGATCAAGAAGTTTGCATCAATTCAGAATTCCTCGGTGCTACTATCCACCAGGATTAAAATGTTGCACAAGTTGAACTTCACCACTTTTCAGATGCTAGTACCATGGGATATGGTCAGTGCTCCTATTTGCGTCTCATTTCATTAGATGGAAAAATTCATTGTTGCTTAGTGACAGGAAAATCTAGAGTAACTCCAACAAAGGTTACTACTATTCCACGCCCTTGAGCTTACAGCAGCTGTTATGTCAGTTAAAGTAAGTTGCCTTCTAAGGAAGGAATTAGATTATGAAAATGTTGAAGAGTTCTTCTGGACAGATTCGAAGGTTGTGTTAGGTTATATACATAACGAAGCAAGGCATTTCCATTCATTTGTGTCCAATAGAATACAGTTCATAAGGGATAAGACAAATTTGGAGCAATGGGGATTTGTTCCCACTGATCAAAACCCAGCTGATCTTGCTTCGTGTGGTCTTACAGGCAAAGAGTTATGCAATTCAATGTGGTTAATAGGCCCAACATTTCTCTGGATCATGCAGATTCCCGAGCCAGAGAATATTGATACTGGCTTAGATGTTGGAGATCCAGAAGTAAGATCTACTCAAGTCCTTGCAGTAAATGCCTGCATATCACCCAGTGTTATTGAACGTCTTTCAAGATTTAGCCGTTGGTCCCTCGTTGTCAGAGCTATTGCTCGCCTTAAAAGACTCTCTTCAAGTGTGAAAGGTGAACACCTACTACAGTTGCTGAACGAATGAATGCGGAGATATTTACAGTTAAAGAGGTTCAGAAGAAAGTATTTGCTTAAGAAGTTCAAGGCGTATGTACGAAGTCTAGCAGCCTTCAGGCACTCAGTCCTTATGTTGATAACCAGGGTGTCCTTAGGGTGGGAGGACGACTTGAAGGTTCTAAGTTACCAGAAGAAATGAAACATCCTGCTATTATTCCAAAGAATCATGCCTTGATTAATCATTGGTCATTTCCATGAAAAGGTCAAACACCATGGAAGAGGTATGACGATTAATGAGATCCGCTCTCATGGTCTTTGGATAGTTGATATGAGTAAAGCTGTTGCTTCCTATATTTATAAGTGTGTCACATGTAGGAAGAGTAGACGGCCAGTTGAGGAACAGAAAATGGCAAACTTACCTGAAGATCGAATAGAAGATGCACCTCCTTTCACCTTCAGTGGTATGGATTGCTTTGGATCCTTCTTTATCAAGGAAAGACGTAAGGAATTGAAGTGTTATGGCCTTTTATTCACATGTATGGCTTCAAGAGCTGTTCACATTGAGATGTTAGCCAATATGTCTACTGATGCTTTCATTAATGCTCTTAGATGTTATCTCGATATACGAGGTCGTGTTCAAGTCTTGCGCTCAGATCAGGGTACTAAATTTCTGGGAGCAAAGAATGAGTTTGAAAGGGGAATGAAGGAGCTAGATGTAGCACGCCTCAAAGCCTTTATGTCTGATCACCAGTGTGAATTTGTTATGAATGCTCCACACTCTAGTCATACTGGAGGAGTGTGGGAGAGGCAAATAAGGACTGCAAGGAGCATTTTATCCTCCTTGGTGAATGAGGCCAAGGGCCGATTAGACTCTTCAGCCTTTCGTACACTTCTTTATGAAGTGATGCATATAATGAATAGCCGACCCTTAACTACTGATACTTCTGGTGACCCATTGAGCCTGGAACCATTGACTCCTAATCATGTACTTACTATGAAGAATAATGTTGTTTTCCCACCTCCAGGTCAATTTTTAAAGGAAGATGTTTATAATAAGAAACAGTGGAGAAGAGTGCAGTATTTAGCTGAACAATTCTCGTCACGCTGGAGAAGGGAATATCTCCAACCTTTACATAAACGTCAGAAATGGTGTACTCCTAGGAGAAACATTAAGTGTGGGGATTGTGTTAGTGGCATGATAAAAAACTCTGCTTAGAGGTGAATGGCCCTTAGCTAAGGTCTCAGAAGTGATTAAGGGAAGTGATGGTCTTGTAAGAAGAGTGAGAGTGCAAATAGGTACATCAAGGCTGGATGATAAAGGGAAACGCACTTCTAGTCTTTCTGCACTTGAACGTCCTATTCAGGAACTAGTTGTGCTAATTGAATCAAGTTGGGATATTGATGACTGCTCTACCCTTTGATTTTGCTTGTTTTTTATTTCGTATTTATGTGCTAATGAGCTTTTACTTTGCAGATTTGTGTTATCTTGAATAATTCATGTTTTATGGCATACAAAAAATGGTAACACAACTCAGTACTTCTTAAACAAATAAAATCTCATCAGTTGGCATAAAACATGAATGATTCAAGATAACACAAATCTGCAAAGTAAAAGCTCATTAGCACATAAATACGAAATAAAAAAACAGCAAAATCGAAGGGTAGAGCAATCATCACTATCACAACTTGATTCAATTAGTACTAGTTCCTGAATAGGACGTTCAAGTACAGAAAGACTATAAGTGTGTTTCCCTTTATCATCCAGCCTTGATGTACCTATTTGCACTCTCACTCTTCTTACAAGACCATCACTTCCCTTAATCACTTCTGAGACCTTAGCTAAGGGCCATTCACCTCTAACAGAGTTTTTATCATGCACTAACACAATCCCCACACTTAATGTTTCTCCTAGGAGTACACCATTTCTGACGTTTATGTAAAGGTTGGAGATATTCCTTTCTCCAGTGTGACGAGAATTGTGTAAGTGTCAGAGACTCAAACACACACAATAAAAGGAAAGATGTGCCTTTACAAGGAATACTAAGGTAGTGTGTAGAAACCTATTTACAAGTTATAGAAGATCGCCAAACGAAATCTCGCCTTTTAATTAACTTTGTACTTCTCTGAGCACAACTGTAACTGTGCATGCAGCATGCACTCGATATTGTGCGATTAGTAGTTCATAGATGAGTCTTTTTTGAGTGTGTGTGCTTATTAATAAGGACAAAAGGTGAGAATAATATCGTTTTGTTGTCATTATTTTGAGCCACATGAATAAGATGTAAGTGTAGTAGCCTAAACTACCTACCATGCTGTTGTGCATGTTCCATTAGGCTAAGTGAAGTGAACTACATTTTATTTTATGTGTGTAGGCTATTCTGCATTTGTTTTTAGGGTTACTATTATAGTACCTATATAGTAAGTGGCCTAGCCTAGGTAATAAGTTAGGAAATGAATAAACAAATGCAGTTTGACATAATTGACTTAGGCCTAGCCTACCCAGTTAGCCTGGGTAAACTTTCTTTAGTGCCCACTGAGTTTTTAGTAATGTTTTACTTTGTTGCCCTTATGAGTGTACCAGCAGTACGAAACTCATAGATGTAATAAAAGCCCCGTAAATGAAGACATGGCCTTTTTATTTGTATGATATCCTAGCTAAAGAGGGAGGGGCAACCTCCGTGAGTAGAAAGAAGCACACACCAGCTACCATTGGAAAGTAGCCTGCAGCCACAATATATATATATATATATATATATATATATATATATATATATATATATATCTATATATATATATATATATATATATAATATATATATATATATATATATATATGTATGTATATGACTAGTTCAAAATAAATGGAAAATTTAAGATTAAGAAAACGTAACAACTTCCTTAAAAGCTTAGTTTTATGACAAAAAAAAAAAATTATTCTTATTCTAAATAATATTTTTCCGACTTGGTTCGAGAAATAAGACCATCGGTGGCCGAAAGAATTTCGTGCCATATGAATAATTCGTTTCACTTCTAGATAACCTTTTGGTGAGTAACTTAGAATTTTTTGTTTTTTCTGTGAATCGAGTTTTTCTGTAGATGATAGGCTATTGTTCATTTGACCAAAAATAGAAAATATATAAAGCGTCCGCAAAAAAACAAAAACGCACACAAATAACTAGTGAACGATCAACATAAGAGGAAATTGACTTGAAAAAAAAAGGCCAATTTAGGAGTCACCTCTCACCCCCTACCCCCCCACCTCCACCCACCAAAACCCCTGGAAGATTAATGACCCGGTTTATGTATAATAGAGCATCTCCAGGGCTTGACGGGAATACGAACTACGGCTACCTTATGTCAAGTTATTATAAAGTGTCTTTATAATAAACCTTATATATATATTATATATATATATATATATATATATTATATATATATAATATATATAGTAATATAAATATATATATATATATGTGTGTGTTGGTGTGTGTGCATGTATGTACATGTATATATACACAGACATAACGCGTACACACGCATTTTATTTTTTTATATCTATATATAATATATATATATATATAATATAGTATATATATATATATATATATATATATATATATTATATATATATAATATATGTATGTATGTATGTATGTATAAATATAAGATAGCAGATGTACCTGTGGGCTTACTTCTTATGAGTCCATTAGGAACGATTAATCTTGCTGGTTCTCGTTATAATGAAATGACGAATTATCCAGGACGGTAAAAACTTCCCAAATAAATTAAAAAAAGAAACGCTTTCACTCCCGTATATTTAATCCTACTACCGCATATTGGCTGACGATCTTTTCGAAAGCAGATAACAGAAAAATAATTTAAAAAGCTAAAAACAAAAATAAACGCAAAAGTAAACTAGATTAAAAAATACTGAAGGAAAAAGAGTAGAAAGGTTTTAGATAAAAGATAAAGAATTACATAACAGACAAGATTCCGTTCGATTCCTCACTGTACAGGCAATTTGCGTCACTAAGGATGACCTCAATAGAGCAAAATGTTGAATGCCTAACACAATCAGTTTTCCTTTTGAGATTTGATACAATGGTAGAATGAGAATTGTTTTCACGAAAAAATCAATTCTAGACGATGCTTAAATCTATTAATAATTTTATTTGTAAAATGGAGAATATTTACCGCAGGATTATATATATATATATATATATATATACATGTGTTATATATATATATATATATATACACATGTGTATCTATATATATCTATATACTATATACAGTATAATAATATAGTATAGATATATATATATATTCTATAAAACGGTTTTTTTGCCACGAAGGGAAAAAAAAAATGAAAAAAAAGCGAGATAGCGAGTACTTTCGGTCCTATTCGGACATAACATCACGTTTTATATACTTCTGGATCACGTATTCATATATATATATATATATATATATATATATATATATATATATATATATATATATATATATATATATATATATATATAATACATATATATTATATATATAATGAGGTTATGATCCTCATTATTCATTTGGTAAACGTGTAACTCCGAGCTTCAGGCAAAAACACAAATCTCTCTCTCTCTCCCAAGCAACCAGCGGCTTGCGACTTTTCTTTCTCTCTCTCTCTCGCCAGGTGATCTCTCTCTCTCTCTCTCTCTCCACTCTAACAGGTAATCAAAATGAGAGAGTTGCATTATAAAAAACACATTTATTTGGTAACAAAAGACAGTAAAACATTTAGGTTTCACAGACTAACTTAACTCAAGTTACCCCACTACCAAAATATCTGAAATGTAATTAGTCACACCAGTGTCTCTTCTCCCATCGGGACTTCCTCGGTCCCCCCATAGTTCCTTGCCAGAACCGTCTGTTTCAAAGACAGAGAACACCCTGTAAGTACCGAGCACATCTACGTTTAGAAACAAACAGAAGATTAAAACAATTTGAATATTGCCCATAAAATGTTAAATAGGCCAAAACAAGCCACTCTTTGGCTAAAACAGTATAAGACTCACCCAAGCAGCCGGACTATTTCACACACTTATCATAAATACACTTTCGGAGAGCACCCTCGGCATCCTGCCTTTCTCCCAAAGACGCCTCTATCCAAATTCACCATAGACTTGCGTATGATACATTATAAATGCACAGTTCGACAATGCCTCACATTACTGGCTGCAACC
>NC_087216.1:68334621-68342121 GCF_015104395.2 Macrobrachium nipponense
CTTAATCCCCCGAAATCCCCGTCATAACACGCCGCTGAGGCCTTTGGCCCCTCCGAGGGCAAAAATGATAATGAGGCGGTCCAGATTCCTGGGACGACGTTAAATTGCGATAACAAGGATACTTTGATTATCTGTTTTCCTGGAATAAACGCCAGGTATTAATTACTGCCAGGAACAAAGCCCTGATGCTTCATGGCGTCGAGAGTCATCACTAAGGTCCCCATAGACTGAACGATTGTCTGAACGACAGTCTGTATCGTTCGCAAAATACAGTGTATGGGCTTGTCTGAATGCAGAAGTGGGCGGAGCTTCGTGTCTGAACGATCTCAGCGGAAATCTGTCACCACCAGTTGCTGGGTTGTGACTTAAGTCTGTCATACACAGATCGTTCAATGGTTTGTCTGCCGATATAACGCCATAGCGCGCGTCTCTTCTAGAGATGATGCCATGTCTTCTCGAGACACAATCTTTGTTCAGACTAAAATCGGTGCGGAGATCGTTCATACTGTCTGAATAGTGTGTGTGTGTGTGTGTGTGTGTGTGTGTGTGTGTGTGTGTGTGTGGGTCGATAACGACAATCGTTCAGACAGCCGTTCAGTGTATGGGGGCCTTTAGGTTTATGAACTGCGCTTGTCAGTCATCTCCCAGCAAAAAGGTTCGAGACCAGATCGGTTCTAAGTTCTCTTAATCTTTTCTATCAACCGAACAATCTCATGAGGATGTTGTGATCAACTAGATCATCATTTAAAGTTCAAGCGAAGATGCAATGCATTACTAAATTGAAACACATCACCTTGCATCTTAATTTATTCACTCTGCACTTTATTTTTCTAAGGCTTTAGCGTTTTATCAATTTATAATTGATCTTTTTTTTCTAATAACCAAACCTCCTCTTTCTGAATTTCCTATTATATCCTCTTTTACTTCTTTCGTTTGAACACCTTCATAGTTCTTTAGAAGTCTGAATTTCAAATCAGTGGATCCTGTAGACTTGTTTTCATATAAATAGGGTTACCTTTTCTGAATACTAATAATAATAATAATAATAATATAATATAATAATAATAATAATAATAATAATAATAATTATGACGACCTGAAAATAGAAATAAAGAAGAATATTTGGTATAACCAGTGGAAATTGTACCCATAATCATAGGAACACTAGGGACGATCCCAGATACCGGAAAAGAAATCTGGAAAAACTAGAGGCTGAAGTAGCTCCAGGACTCATGCAGAAGAATGTGATCCTAGAAAACGGCGCACATAGTAAGAAAAGTGATGGACTCCTAAGGAGGCAGGATGCAACCCGGAACCCCACACTATAAATACCACTCAGTCGAATTGGAGGACCATGATAAACCAAAAAAATAATATCAATACTAATAATAAACTGATCAGAGGGCTGCAGTGCGCAGTGGAACAACTTAATAATTGGTCTTAAAACCGTTTTTGAAGATTTATTATTATTATTATTATTATTATTTATTATTATTATTATTATTATTATTATTATTATTATTATTATTATTATTATTAGCACTGAAGACCCTTTTCCCGGAGAGACAAAGAAAGCAAGTAGTGATCAAACTGTCTTTATAAGACTTTTTATTGATAAATAATCATTTAACCAGATAAGAGTTTGAGAAAGCTAAAGTAAAGAGTAATAAAGAGAATGAGAAAAGGATCATATTTTTTTTTTACTGCACTTCAAATTCACTTTTGTTTTTCATATCTTAAACTTCTCGTAAACATCCGTATCTTCTCATAATTGTTTCATGGTATAGTGTATAGAAATTATCGCTCTCTCTCTCTATCTCTCTCTCGCTCTCTCCGTTTAGTCATAATTATACTTCTATTGCTTCGTTGCAATGTGAGAGAAAGTTAGATAAATATTCCTTCAGGTAATCCCTTCAGCTCGCGACCAGACAGCCCTGGAACAGAGTATAATAAGTGATGCTGAAACTAACGGAATCACCAGTAACTTTGATTCCCTTTCTAAATGTAGTCTGAAACTGCCCACCGTTGCAACGGCTCACCTAACTCGATTGATGCTCTACCAGGAAACGTGGGATTTTCATTATTTATTGTATTATAATAAAGCAACAACACGTCTAGCTTCAGACAGATACCGCAGGTTATTTTCGTCCGCGTCGACCTTCGTTGCTTTGGAAAAATTGAGCCGAGGACCTCGTGAGCAGCAGTGATTTAATTAATCGCTCGATGATTAGATATTTCTGGCTGGATGGTACTCGGACCTCTCGACTCGAGCCTCAGACTGTATGGAATATCGTGTTGTTATTATCCAAAGATTCCACGACACAGAGAGAGAGAGAGAGAAGAGAGAGAGAGAGAGAGAGAGAGAGAGAGTAGTAGTAGTAGTAGTAGTAGGGGTTGATCGTAAATTCACTCGCTACAAAGGCAGAGAAACAAGCGGCTGAAGTAGGTCTCGTAAAAATCAGATGGAAATCTATTTTGAGTCTGACCTGATATCCAGAATTACGTCCCAGGACTTTCTACATTCTTATTCTCAAATTCTTTTGATTTATTCGGCGATATGCGCACACACACGCACGAGCTCATAAATATATATCTATCCTATTTGTCTATATCTACATATTCAATTTAGGTATATACATACTTACAGTATATATACATTATATATACTGTAATTATATATAATGTATATATCTATTGTATAATGTATAAGTAACATGTATAGTATTTATGCAAAATATACTATTATATATGTGTGCGCGCTCATACTTCAAATAAACACACATGTAACAACACACACACACATATATATATTATATATAAGTGTGTGTGCGCGCGCGAGCGCAGAAACTTCCCGTTTCTGGGAAGCCCTTCCTATCCCTACCCCAACCCCTATGGAGCCCTTTGGTAACCTTTGGTGCTAGAGATGTCTTACCCCCACAAGCATTCTTTTCTGGAAAGTAAGTCATATTTAAAAAAAAAACCCAAGTTTGGTTGAAATTGCGGCTCAATGCGTTTCAGAGTTATATGGAACATGCACACACACCTACATGCATACCACATACATTTCTATAGAGAGATAAGTAATGTATACACACACACACACACACACACACATATATATATATATATATATATAATTTAATATATATATATTATACATATAACGATTATATATATAGATACATATATATCTTATTATATATAGTATATATATTATATATATATATATATATATTTGTGTGTGTGTGTACACAAACACACACATATATATGTGTATGTGTGTGTATATGTTCCAGTATAACTCTGAAACGCACTGAGCAATTTCAACCAAACTTGGGTTAAATATGACTTACTTTCCAGAAAAGAATGCTGTGGGGGTAAGAAATCTTTAGCACAAAAGGTTACCAAAGGGCACCGAAGGGCACCAAAGGGCGCCATAGGGGGTTGGGGTAGGGATAGGAGGGAGTTCCCAGAGACTGGGATGGTTCTGCCCCATTTTGGTATACATATGACTTACTATCTGGAAAAGAATATTGAGGCAGAGGACATCAACTGGCGACCAAAGGGGGTTGGGGGGGGGAGGGGAGGCCGGGGGCTGAAGGGGTTGACTTGTAAGTCATAGTTTTCACGGATGCTGATATGATATGACTTAGTATCACTCCCAATGGCCCTTCCAATTCTAGTTTTAGCCCCGATGAGAATAAGGGGTGGGGAGAAGGTGGTGGAAACAAAAATTAAAATGTCAACAAAAAATGCTGGTCAATGGAATTGAAGCAACTCTCTTAACAGGAGAGAGAGAGAGAGAGAGAGAGAGAGAGAGAGAGAGAGAGAGAGAATGTATATACATACATACATCCAAATTCTGTGCTCCATCATCAAATGACACTTATTCCTAAAGCCCTTCTCATCCCTACATTCGACTCCAGTGTTCGTCTGTCAGTCTCCGAATCGATCCGAGTAATTCTTTTATATGAAAGAATCTCGGCTTCTGACGCCACGACTATATTATATATCCATTCCATCACTCAATCCCGGCTTAGAAGATTAGGCGCAGGAAACCAATAAATGAAAGTAGAAGAAGCGGAAAGAGAAGAAAGGAAGGGAGGGAGGGAGCTTCGTGGAAATGGACTGGGAATAGAAAATAGAATTTTAGGCCAGAGGCCAAGCGCTGGGACCTATAAGGTTATTCAGCGCTGAAGGGGGAAACTGACAGGGAGTGAGTTTGAAAGGTTTGTAGCAGGAGACAAACCTTTAGCAGTTGTTCTCAAACTCAATTGTTAAGAGGGTTGAGGAAAGTCAGATGGAAGAAAGATAATACGAAGGGTGGTGCAGTAAAAGAAATGAAAGAGGGTTGCAGCTAGGGGCCGAGGGGACACTGCAAAGGACCTTAAGTAATGCCTACGGTGCACCGTATGAGGTGAACTGTCATTAGAGAAGCCAGCGGAGATGATGTTCCCTTTATTTGAATGAACTCGAATGGGAATTTTATGGCGAGATAAGAAGCAAAGATAAAACGCAATGAAGAAAAAAGAAATATTTTCCAAACTTTTTTGTATGAAAACTGAGGCTTAAATTTCTACTTTTTCTTCTAACAGGAGATATTTCCTTTTTCAATTTATTGTCCTGCCGTGTGGAATGTTATGCAATCCGTTTTACATTGTGTGAAAGGCTTTAAAACACGTTTTGTTTTTTACGCCTCGGGTTCTAAAAGCGTTTTTTTTTTCGCGTTGGGAATTTATTTCTTTTATCGTCCTCAGCCGCGTCTCTGCAAAGTTCATTTTACTCCATTAAAATTACTATGAAAGCATTGATAAAAGTTTGCTGACGTAAGCAGTTATTTTAGCCTTTCATTGAAAATACGTCTTAAGAAGGGCTATCTTCAGTGAGTCCTTAAATGAGTCCTTTACTTAGCAGACAGAAGTCGAAAGGCCTTGCAGGACTCCGTCGTTTCTCTTTCCTCCCCGTGGAGTTTGTCGTTGCTTGTATATTCATCACGTTCCATACTTTTCGTGATTCAGCTAGACATACATACATACATTATATATATATATTATATATATATATATATATATATTACTATATATATATATAATATATATATATATATATATATATATATATATATCTATATATATATATATATATATATATATATATATATATATATTATATATATATATACTATATATACATATATATAACATACATATATATGTACGTGTGTATATGATATATATATATATATATATATATATTATATAGATATAGGATATATATATATATATATATACATATATATATATATATCTTTTCCTTGACACTGCAACAGAAAACGGCGTTGGGAAACTACAAATGAAAGTCGAACGTTTCATAAAAAAAAAAACACCCACTGATAGGCTTCTAACATTCCGCTTAAGCTTATCCCATGAGACTCCAAGTACAGCCCTGCAAGCTTAGCCTTGTCCAACGATGAATACAATCTATATGTATTCAAATTTTATTATTTTATTAAGGATCATCATTCAGAGATGAACCCTTTCCATATGGAACAAGTCTACGGGGACCTTGACTTGAAATTCAAGCTTCCAGAGAGAAATTAGGGTGTTCATTCGAAAGAAGTAACAGAAGATAATGGAAATATAGAATGAGGAGGTCACTTATTACAATAACAGATATAAACAAAAAATAAATGAATAAACAAGATTTAAGGATAACAACAGGGTAGTAATGTACTGCATCGTCGCTTGAACTTCTGAAGAAGTCCCAACTGCACGACATCCTCAGTAAGGACGCTGTTCCACAGTCCAAGATAAGAGGAATAAGGACCTCTGGAACTTTGGAAAATTTCCACAGCGAGGCTAAACATTCACTGCATATTGGTGCTTCTCCTGTTCGGTGCATCGGTCGCTCTACGCATGAAATAAGGATCAGGGATCAACTGTGAATGTGAAAGATCTCTGTTGTAAACAACCCTTGAGAAAAAGTGAGAAAATTATTTCAAAGGATTTTTGAATGGCAGTTCTTTCCAAAAGCGAATGAACTTGGTCATATTGTAGGGAAAAATCGGCTTTTGGCCAACCAGTCAGTTGTTACGTATTCCAGACGGTTCACACACCATTTGCGTAAGATGTGTAAGTCAACCAACTGAATAACAAAACGCAAACATACATGAATGCACACACAAACGCACATACATACAAATCATCAGCTTTAAACATGGCTACCATAGAATCAAAGCATTCACGCTCAACCATGCAAAAGAAAATAACAGATATTAGGGTGTTTTGACACATTTGCAATATATTTTTATGTCACTATCTGCAAATCACTTTTATATTCTTTTTCGGTATTATTTATATATATATATAATTTAACATTTTATAAGTATTGTTTGTATGAGAGAGAGAGAGAGAGAGAGAGAGAGAGAGAGTAGAGAGAGGAGAGAGAGAGACAGAGAGAGAGAGAGAAAGTTTGCTACGACTCGACAATGTTCAGACACCAGGTTATCTTCTGTGATAGGAAACAATGTCTAGTATTTTGTTTCCTCCAGCAGGGCGGAAGAGTCATTTTTGACAAAATTCTAGAAGTCTCTTTCTTTCTACGTTTTTTGATGTGGAGGTCATAGTGTCCTAAAAAAAAAAAAACTGTACTGCTGCATTGAAATCTCTCAATATAGTAGAGGTTCTGTTGCTTATTTATTGTTCTAATAGTGCATTGCAGCTCCTCGTCGGACATTTGCTGTTGGTGGGGAGGTCTGTACACTAGTATTAGAGTTAGCTTCTTCTCTAGACTGCTTACTCTGATGCTAATTATTCTTGCTTGGGTTTGTTATTTTACACTGTTGGACTGAGGTGGTCTTAGAGAAGAGAGGGAAGAGAGAGAGAGAGAGGGGAGAGAGAGAGAGCCTTTTTCACGAACACAAGATGGGCAAAAATGAAAATGATTGGGTGTATATAGCTAAAGTAAAAAAAATCAGAAATTGATAAAATAAGATATATCTTCTAAATGTTCCTTTTACGATCACTCTAATCTCTTTTATCGTTTATCCACTGTTTTCCTTCCCTTCTCTGTCTTACTGGAATACTTTCTTATTCGCAAAAAAAAAAAAATACTAATAAAAAAATAATAAATAAACAAATAAATAACTGAATAATAAAAGATGAATTAAAGTAAACCAGCCGAAAAAGATTAGGACTTCTTTTTCTTTATATGCCAGCAAAAAAACACAGAAATGTACAAATACAGTTTATTCGCGAGTGTGAAGGAATATATCCGCAGACTTGGTTACGAACTCTCCTTGTATCACTCAGCGTGCAACTGGCTTTATTCAATCCCGCCAAAGCGGAACCTGATCTGCGACGTTTCAGGGAAGCCGAGTGACATTCTTGTCCACCTCACCTCAGCCCCCCTCCCCCCCCCCCCCCCCCCCCCCCCCCCCCCCCCCCCCCCCCCCCCCCCCCCCCCCCCCCCCCCCCCCCCCCCCCCCCCCCCCTCCCCCCC
>NC_087216.1:68347121-68349621 GCF_015104395.2 Macrobrachium nipponense
TTAGTCATTACTGTCAGTATAATCTAAATTATAATTGTTTGCGCTATCATTTTTAGCCTACTAATGTATTGAATTCCAGAACCCTAAATCTTATAAAGTGGAAAAATCTAAGGCTTGTATTTTCTGCTAGGAATTATAATCCCCATCTCAATCTGTAAACTATACTTCTATTTACACATAAAGTCGGTAAACCAGTTAATCCTAAGTCAGTAGACTTTATACTTTGCGTCAATATGGAAAAATCGCTTCCTTCAAATTCTGTAGTCTATAGTTTGTGTCTTGGCTTGATTGTGTTTTCATTCATTGTTCCGATTTTTCTGGATATGAGATCCACAAATATCTCCTGAAGGATTTTTTATCCTTTTAAAATGTCAATTCCATCATGGAGACCTTAAAAATCTCCAACTGCAAAAACCACATTTATTCGGGAATAAGTGAAAGGACGGAAATAGAAACACGAGGAGAGGTTTACTGTGGACACATATTCGGTGAAATAAGTTGTGGAGAATTTTTTTGGCAACAACCCCAACCCCCTCCCCCTCAAAGGGGGATTGGGGAGATGTTTTGACAACATCGCCATTGTTTCGGATCAGTTCGTAAACACCTCCGAGTTGGACAAAATTTTAAACTTTTTCCCCTAAAACATTATGTTCTCGGGAAACTAAAGCTGAATTTTGATCAGATGCATTCTTTCTCCAGGGAAAGGATGATTTCTCTCTCTTCTCTCTCTCTCTCTCTCTCTCTCTCTCTCTCTCTCTCTGGAATGTATTTCGGTGAACTATTGGGACCAACTATTTGTTTTATGACAGCAAGTATTTTTCTTCAATGTCACATGAAAACTATGGCCTATATATGTATATATGTACATTGTATATTGTTAGTGGACATATAGTAATTGAAAGATTAGCAGGGAAGCGCCATCTACATTTCAGAAAGGACACCAAGGCCAAAATCAGGAACAGCATTTTGTACAACTTATTGGGACATGTTTCGAGCAGCACTATCGCTCGTTATCAACCTACAAAATTAAAATTAAAGACAATATGATTCTTGTAATCAAATTCACAATAATTCAGCAAAATGACATGTAAAAAAATGATAAAGAGTACGTTGAAAGATGGCTAATATTAAAACTGAAATAATTTAGTAAATAAATAACAAAGCAGAATGCAAATTTAAGTAAAAAAAAACGGATGGAACAAAGGAACAGTAAATACACTAAGATAATATACAAACCAGCAGAATGCAGACTAAAAACACAAAAGTGAGGTTACAGCCACATTTCTAGCCAAAGAAGCCTTTATCTTGACAGAATATAGAACTTCTAAAATGTCGACGTCTGTAGGAAACTGAGCAGAGGTTAAAGGAGAAAAATCATCAAAATGTAAAGGGTGACCAATCTCCTCGCTGAGTTATCTAATTGCACTGTAACTAGGTCATGAAAGATAATTGCCTGTACGAAATGACCTACCAAGGTGTTCAAACCATCTCATCCAAGCTGATCTAGTAGTGATATCTCATCTGGACAAATGAATTTGTAAAACAACAAGAAGGACAGTTTAAGACGACCATGTATACAAAGTAATGAAAGGTGACCGTTGATTGAATGCACGCAGGGAATGCCCGGAGGCATACAAAGTCTGTCGTGAGTGCGTATGCCAACAGAGCCTTCACACACAAATTCCTGACAAACAACGGCTATGCAGATCAAATGATCGAAACAGCAATAAAAAGAAAATGGACGAATTTTACCAATCCAACACGACGGCGAAAAACGAGAACTTGATTATTTACCATCGCGTACATTATGGGCCTGCATACAAGGAGGATAGCTGCACACTACGTGGGATAGAGGCGTAACCCCCAAAAGCCCCTTACCTCAAAATACGCCTCAGGATATATAGTAAGCCCAACCTTGTATCAGCCCTAATAATGAAGAACAGCACCGCTCCGGGGGGAACAAAGGAGATGTGCACGAACGTAGTTTACAAATTCACTTGTCCAGAGATGGTGTCATTCTCACAGCCAAAAACTACAACGACCCTTCGGTGACGTCTGATGGCTCATAGAAATCAAGGGGCCATCCACAAAAATTCATTATAGATGTTCATGACAGGAAGCCATCTCTACAAGAGCTTATAGAAGGCACCCAGGTCGTGCACAGAGAAGACAACTATGGTCGCCTCTTAATACAAACGAAGAGGTGCATCGCTTTCAGAGGCCGACCTGAAAAGTCCAACAAGAATCAGACCATATACTCCCCTCCAGCAGGAGAAGGAATACGCAAGCCAACAGGGACCAGACAGCACCGCCCCAAACCCACAGAGAACATCGCGCCCCTTAGAAGACGAGAGACCCAGCGGAGCCAAGTAACATCCTTTGCTCAGGTCACTGAGATCCTGCGCAACACTAATTCGCAGCCGTTAACCAACGTAGACCATTTGGACACACACACACACACACGCTCACTCACTCAAATTTAATATTATACACATTTATG
>NC_087216.1:68352121-68423894 GCF_015104395.2 Macrobrachium nipponense
TATGAGGAATTAAAGAGAGTTGTTTCCTTTCCAAAAAACAGAAACGAGAGAAAGAGAGAGAGAGAAAGAGAGGAATCAAAGAGCTGTTTTCTTCCCAAAAACATTAAAGAGAGAGAGAGGGGGTGGTAAAGAGAGATCTGTTTTCTCCTAAAGAAAAAAGGAGAGAGAGAGAGAGAGAGTGAGAGAGAGAGAGAGAGAGAGAGAGAGAGAGGGCTATGAGGAATTAAAGACCTGTTTCCTTTTCAAAAAAACAGAAACGAGAGCGAGAGAGAATTCCCCTCCTTGTTTAAAAAAAAGATAAATAAATAAAAAAATCTTTTAACCCTGTTCCTAAACGCAAGTTCAAACATTCCCAATTTATTTTTCTAAACAAAATCAAACGAGAAATTCATCAATTCATCGAAGGAAGAATAAAAATGAAACTGAAAAACTCTCCAAGAGGATTTGTATTTACTTGGCTCGGGATATCCTCAATAACCTTAGTATGACTTGTATGACTTTTATCCCCTCTTCTCTCTCTCTCTCTCTCTCTCTCTCTCAGAGATCTGCACCAAAAATATGTAAAAACCTAAAAGAAGGAAAAGGATGTAAGTTCGACAAAAAATGCAAATATATGACCCTGTAGCCATGAATCATAATCAAATAAATAACCAACCAAGTAATAAAATCCAAATAAGAAAGAAACAAATAAAGAGAGAAATCAAGAATATCAGGCAAAAGAGAAAGCAAACCACCAATGAGATATGCAGAGGTGTCAGCAAAAAATTTCAAAACATCAGCTCCGAAATTCTACTCAAGAGATAATAACTGTATTTATTATGCAAGAGGATATTGCAGAGAAACGGAGAAAATTGCAGATTCAGACACAAAATGAATAATTATGATGAAGGAAGATCAAATATTATGGAAAAGTTGGATTTTTTAATGTCAGAATTTCTGGAAATGAAAAAAGAACAACATACACGAACAGGAAAGAGACATGGGAAAATCCTTATTACTACCAGTATTAAATGAAGGAGAAAACACGCAAACCATCATAGTGATGAATGCGCAGGGTTTAGTTACGAGTAACTCAAAAGAAAAATAGAGTACTTAGAAGAACTAACCCAAAATGAAAGAAAAAGAAAATAGATATAATGAATATAAGTGAAACATGGTATTCCAAGAGACTGGGAATGATGATCAAATAAAAGGGTTCCAAACTTATAGATCAGATAGAAAAAATAGGAATCAAGGGGGAACCGCAATATATGGGAAAGACAAAAAACTTAGGAAAAAATATATGAGAAATATAGTAACTCAGAATGTGAACTAAATAGCGGTAGAATTTGAATCTGAAAAATTGATGAACATAGTAATATATAGACCTCCTAATACTAAAGAGTTTGACTTAATAATTGAAAAATTGGATGATATATGTAGAAATCACAAGGACTGGACTATTCTCCTATCTGGTGACTTCAACTTTCCTTTCGTAGAATGGAAAGAACGAATAGGAGATTGTGGTTGTACTTATACATATAGAGAGTAATAGTAGTGCAGAAGATAAGAGGCAATTTGAAAAGCTATTCAGATATACTACTAGAATACAACATTCAACAAATAAATCACCTGCCAACAAGAAAGGAAAATACTTTAGACCTAGTATTTGTGAACGAGATGAATTATGTTAAAGAAATAATCAGTTTATAATGCGAATATTTCAGACCATAATGTCATAGAATTAACAGTTCATTCCAAAGCAAGTGAATAGAGATAAGCAAGAAATGAAAAAGTGGGAAGGATATGGAAAATACAACTTCTACAGTAAAAATATAAAAATGGTCAGAAATTAATGAAGAATTAAACAAAGACTTGGGATAACATTTCGTAAGTGATGACATAAGGGTAAAATACGGAGATATATATAAATATTGGAGAAAATAGTGGAAAAAATATATACCGAAGAAGAAAAAGTAAACATCATTCATGCATACCAAGAGACAGAAGGATCTTGTTCCAGAAAATCAGAAAGTGGAAAAAAGGTCTTGCAAAAGAAAAAAATGCATGGAAAGTTATAGAACTAAAAAGTAAGATAGAAAATGCAGAACAAAAAGATTATACAATCAAAAGAAAATGAAAAACGGGACTTGGAAGAAAAAACCCTATTAAATATCAAGCAAAACCCCAAGCTATTATACTCATATGCGAAGAAGATGATAAAAAGAAGAATAGAAATAGGCCCTCTGAGAATTGAAGGGAGATTAACGAATGAAAAAAAAGGAAATTTGCAACTACTGGCAGAACGATATAAGAGAGAATTCACCCCCTAGAATAGATAATGAGATAATGATATAGAAGTAAGGGATGAAAATAGTGAATATTTAGCTGACATAGATATTAATGAAGCTGATATTGTGCAGGCTATTAATGAAATTAAAAATGGAGCTGCTGCAGGGCCTGATGGAATTCCTGCTATTTTGTTAAAGAAGTAGTTCATTCTATCGCAAGCCACTTGCAATATTATTAAGACAAAGTGTAGATACAGGCAAGATTTATGATGAGCATAAATTAGCATATATTACCCCTACTTTCAAAAGTGGATCAAGGACTAGAGGCAAGTAATTATAGGCCTGTGAGTCTAACATCACATATTATGAAAGTGTATGAAAGGTAATGAAGAAAAATATTTATGAAACATTTAATAAAAAATAATTTGTTTAATAAAGGACAACATGGTTTCGTACTCCCGGAAAAAGTACACAAACCCAACTGTTAGTCCACCGTGAGAACATATTCAAAAATATGAAAAGCGGAAATGAAACAGATGTTTATTTGAGACTTTGCAAAAGCTTTGATAAAGTAGACCATAATATATTAGCGAAGAAAATTAGAAAACACAATATCGTGGATAAAGTAGGAAGATGGTTAAAAGAATACACAACAGAAAACAGATAGTTATTGCAAACGACGAGAAATCGGATGAAGTCAAGGTAATATCCGGTGTGCCGCAAGGTACGGTGTTAGCTGCAATACTGTTGTTATTATGATTGAAGACATAGACAATAATGTGAAGGATTCGGTAGTGAGTAGTTTCGCAGATGACACAAGAATAAGTAGAGAAATTACTTGTGTGGATGAAGATAGGAACGCTCTACAAAGAGACCTTAACAAAGTATATGATTGGGCAGTAGGAAATAGGATGGTATTTAACTAATGATAAATTTGAATCAATAATTATGGAGACAGAGAAAGAAAGCTATATGCATATAATAAGGGACCTAATAATGAGACCATCACAAATAAGGAAGCAGTTTAAAGACCTTGGTGTCATGATGAATAGGAAACATGTTATGCAATGATCAAATAGCAACTCGTTGGCAAAATGTAAAGCAAAAAATGGGAATGTTGTTACGGCACTTATCAAAACAAGAAAAGCTGAACACATGAGTATGCTTTATAAAACATATGTTCGTAGTCCACTTGAATATTGCAATATGATATGGTACCCACACTATCAAAGGATATTGCACAAATATAGAGTGTACAAAGGTCCTTTACAGCTAGAATAGAAGAAGTTAAGGACCTAGACTACTGGGAAAGACTACAATTCTTAAAATTATATAGTCTAGAAAGGAGAAGAGAACGCTACATGATAATTCAGCATGGATGGAAACAGATAGAAGGAATAGCAGAAAAATCATGGAACTAAAAATATCAGAAAGAGCAAGCAGAGGTAGATTAATAGTGCCCAAAACTATACCAGGAAAAATAAGGAAAGGCACACGGACATTAATCCACTACGCACCAGCATCGATAATGCAGCGTCTATTCAATGCGTTGCCAGCTCATCTGAGGAATATATCAGGAGTGAGCGTAGATGTGTTTAAGAATAAGCTCGACAAATATCTAACTGCATCCCGACCATCCAAGATTGGAAGATGCAAAATATACCGGAAGATGTATACTAGCACTCTCTGGTAGACATTAGAGGTGCCTCACACTGAGGGACCTGGGCAACCCGAACAAGATATAAGGTCTGTAAGGTAACGGTAAACTGGTCTCTCTCCTCTCTCTCTCTCTCGTCTCTTTCTTTTCATTTCTTTGGGATAAAACAGAACATCTCTCATTGATTCCTTATCTTATCTCTCCCTTTTTATTTCTTTTGGAAAAAGACATATGTCATTAATTCCCTTCTCTCTCTCTCTCTCTCCTTTCATTTCATTAGGAAAAACATATCTATCATTAATTGCTTCTCTCTCTCTCTCTCTCTCTCTCTCTCTCTCTCTCTCTCTCTCTCCCTCTCCTTTTCATTTCTTTGGGAAAAAACAGACATCTCTCATTAATTTCCTCTCTCTCTCTCCTTTTCATTTCTTTGGTAAAAAGAGATCTCTAATTCTCTCTTTTTCACTCCTACGCACTTGCAATAACATTCCACCTTGACTATCATCCAACGTGGCTCATCGCTTCTCGGAATAACAACGGAAGGAGGAGAATCTGAGATTTTAATCTCTCTCATTCGAAGGCGAATCTAAGCGATGGTTTCCCATCAGCCTCAGAGTGAGAGATTTCGTCCCAATTTCGGCAGTGAGAGGCTTTGGTCCTCCTCCCCCACTCACTCTCGTGGGTGGAAAGTCAGACAAAGTTACTGAGGTATTAGTTATTTCTTTTGTGTTTGTTTTAGCTGTTTATTACTTTGGTTCTATAGTTGTAGTTTAGTTGTTTTCATAGAAGTCAGTCATTATTATTATTCAGACGATGAACCCTATTCATAAGGAACAAGGCCACCAAAGGGACCATTGGCTTGAAATTCAAGCTTCCAAAGAATATGGTGTCCATTCGAAAGATGTAACAGAAGGTAAAAATGGTAAATAAAGAAAGAGGAGATCAGTTGTTATTACAAAAACAGATAAATTAACATTCACAAATATAAAGAAATTTATGTATATTATTAAAATACAAGTGGATTTTCGATTGAAATTCAGAAGGGAGAAGTTTTAATTTGCCTTAAAATTATCACAAAAAAAAAAAAAAAAAAAGTGGCATTTTGTCTGAATGAGGAACTGGTATTTATCAGCTAAATTCTCATTCTATTCCCTATTTCTGGAATTGGGTCGGAATACAGAATGTAGGCCAAAGGCCATCTGCTGGGAACTGTGAGATCATTCGGCGCTGAAAGGGAATTAGAGCAGAGAGGTTTGAAAGGTGTAATAGAAGGAAAACCTTCTGCAGTTGCACCATGAAATAGTTGTTAGGAGAGGGTGGATAGTAAGATGGAAGAAAGAGAATATGAATGGAGGTAGAGTAAAAGGAATGAAAGGGGTTGCAGTTAGGGGCCGAAGGGACGCTGCACAGAACCTTAAGTAATGCTTACACAAGGCCAATACAGTGGAGGTCAGACGGAGAAGAGATTATCGGTGACTCACCTTCCAGAGTGGGCCACAATTCACCCCACGCCGACACAACATTCCCACCTGACCCTTTTAAGTGACGCGTGGCCGTCAACCACAACTTAGGGTCTTTCTGGAGATGTGGCCCACGAAATTTGTTTCGGCCGTTTCTCTCCGACTGACCTATACTATATTTGGCGATTCCCTTGTTCGGTTTTTTTTTCTTTCTTTCTTTCTGGAATTCAGTTCAGCAACAATCTGTGGCTTCAGTCACCAGTAGTTCAAAACAAAGTGTTTGGATTTTGATTTTATTTACATAGATTTTTGGTATTATGCCAAGACAGGAAAAGGTTTGAAAGGTGTTACAGGAGTCAAAACAAAGTGGACCTCAATCTTTCAGTTCCCATATAAATAAATCCCGTGTTTAACTTTGTTCAACTAAATACTATTTCGATAAAGTTTTCATTTTATTACTCACGATTGGATCTATGTATTCATCTACGTACATGATATTGGCAGTAGTATAGCTAGAAGAGAGAGAGAGAGAGAGAGAGAGTATGCAATTTTCCAGGATTCAATATCAGAGATTTCCGGAAATACCCACTCTCTCTCTCTCTCTCTCTCTCTCTCTCTCTCTCTCTCTCTCTCTCTCTCTAGCAAAGCACCATATGCAAATACCGCATTCTTCATGATTATCAAACGAAGTTCACATAGGCAAAAGACTGAATGATTGGAATCCCAGATTAAAAGTGTTAATTTGTTTTTCTTTTCAGTATTTTTGACAGACACGAAACCAGTCTGCAAAATTATGTATTTATTTCCATACTGATCATAAGCAAAATTAATTTCCATGACCTCAAGTGTTCCAACAACTACGTGTGTTGCCCGTTAGCGTTTGTTCAAAGTCGTCTCTGCGCGCGAGTATGCGCGCATGGTAAGAGCAAATGCGTTTGTAGAAATGAAGCCCAATTTATTCTCGTTGCGTTCTCTTTACTACTTTCATCTATTTATTTATTAATTCGATTAATCTGTTTTCCCAATAACCGACCTCTTTCTGTATTTCTCATCCCATTATGACCCTCTGTTGCTGCTTTGGTATTCTTTGGAAGCTTGAATTTCAAGTCATTGGACCCTTTGGTGGGCTTGTTGCTTATGAATAGGGTTATTCTCCTGAATAATAATGATATAATAATAATATTGTAGCTGTTTCAACGCCATTTCATTTAAACAGAATCTTATCAATTATCCTTACCTTTTTCTCATCAGCATGTAGCTGTTTTATCAGGATCCCTAAGGACATATAAAGATTTCAGTTGTCTTAGGTTTATTTCCTCTCGACAGCGAACAGGCAGTCATCTAAGAGAGCATACAAGTAAGTAAATTAAGACACGTGGCTTACGGGTATTTATAACAGGCAGGGCGTGTTCAATCGGTGTGTAGGTCGGTAAGCATCTTAGGAATATAATTAGTTGGAATAGGTCTGATGCTTCCATACTGTATTTTGGTATTTATGCATCATACATATATATGCATAAATACCAAAATACAGTATCAAAACATAAGACCTATTCCAGCTAATTACATTCCTAAGATGCATTACATAAATCCCCAATAACGGTTGCCTTATAAAGTAAAACCAACCCTTTCCTCTTATTTAATTTCTCTCACCTGGAGTAATCTCCACAACAGCTGCGGAGGAGACAGGAAGAGTGAACAGCAACATAAGGCATTTGCATATAAATAGAAAAACAACTCGGCAAGAGGAGAAACAACCGTCTCGTCTCCATGACCCCTGACACCCAATAAATGTACCTTGAGACTTTCATCAAAGCATAACAATATTCATGAGGTCATTCTCATGCATGACAATGCAAGCACATAGGAGGGATGATGATTGGAAATCAATTTATTAATATATGAATCCACACAAGGCGTGTTTTGTTGGGGTTGGGGGGGTGGGGGCTGGGGTTGGTTGGGTGGGGATTGCCTTCTTTGCAAATCTATCAACGCCAGGGATTCCAATGTATTTGTAACAGGCACTGGTTCATATTAGGCCAACAACGGGTGATGAAGAGAGATTGGAATGCACAACGACAGTCTCAAGTGTTATGGAAAAGTTCAAAAACATTGTAACGAGAACATAAAAGCTTACGCAATCTTAATATTAGTTAGCTACACCGGCGAGATCGTGGGGAATGCAAATGACCTGATTACTTGGAAAGTCATATGATTGTGACGTCAGAAAAATGCAATTGTGTGTGTAATTTAGTTGGCATGTCAAGCAGGGTGTGTACATATGTGGGAACGCACGTACATCGGAATCATGAATACACTAGCATGCGTGCATTCGTACGTCCATTAGTGTGTGAGAGTTCGTACAGACACATGAATGGAATATAACACCCTAGGTGGTGATTAATGGGGCAATTAGATGAAAACGCTAGTGGTAGTCGCAAGAGGCCAAAGGAGGCGAGAAGATCCATTGATTAAGGTTGAGTGATGGATAAAGAAAATTTTTAAAGTGTTTATTTGTTTGTATGGTGTTTTTACATTGCATGGAACCACTGGTTATTCAGAAACAGGACCAACTGCTTTACGTGACCTCCGAACCACGTCGAGAGTGAACTTCTATCGCCAGAAATACACACCTCTTGACTCCTCAATAGAATGCCCGAGAATCCAACACGCAGTCACTGAGGTGGTAGTCCAAGACCAAACGGACCACGCCACTGTAAAAAATCAGTGACAGCTATTTTTCAGATACTCTGAGAGGGGAAGTGTGGCGCGACACTTAATATTAATGATGAACTTTAAAATATTACGTTTCTGATAAATGTGGTTTCTTTTACAGATGGATTCGGTTTGTCACTACCAACAATGAATTCTCTGACATTTATTTGAGAAAGACTGATAAGAGTTTCTTTAACAATTAGGGTAGTTATGTGACAATTTTAATAATGATGTTTCATAGTGTTTTAGGATTTTTAATTAATTTATTTAACTTTTATGTTAGCTATTTTCGGGAAATAAAGACTATTTTTTGTATCTCAAGAGTTTGAATTAGAACCTAGATTCAATGACTGATTTTAGCTAGGCATAGGGCAGGTTGCTGAGAGCATGGAAGGTAGGTCACGTTACCAGTTTAGGAATTCTGTCCTTTTTAATATATTCATTGGATGCTTTAATGTTTAGGAAGTTAGTTTCAAAGGTGGAATAGCATTTTAATAAATTCATTTCCAACCGTCGTCCCTTGCGTGTGCTTGCATTGTCATGCATAAGAGTGACCTTCTGAGTGATGTTAAGATCAGACGAAAGTCTCAAGGTGCATTTATTGGGTGTCAGGTGTCATGGAGGCGAGACGGTTGTTCCTCCTCCTCCTCCTGCCGAGTTGTTTCTCTATTTATATGCAAATGTCTTATGTTGCTCTTCGCTCTTCCTGTCTCCTCTTCCTCAGCCGTTGAGGAGATGACTCCAAGTGAGAAAAAAAAATTTTTGTTTCGATTCATAAAGCAACTTTTTGTTGCCATTGTAAGTGATGCACTTTAGGCGAATAATGACCTGAAATAGATCTTTCATACGTATTTTGTTACTGATGTGAGAGGATTGTTATGCAGCTTAAGCTGTATTTACAGGAGTGAATCTTTCATATTCCTACTGGAACTTTTATCAGAAAAAGCAAATTCACTTCCGTCCCGAAGCGACGCAGGTTGAACGCAGAAACAGAGTAAGAATGAACACAAAAATTAGTAAGACTGAACACAAACATCAGTAAGTCCGAATGCATAATAATGAGTAAGACTGAATGCACATAAATGAGTAAAACTGAAAGCATGAAAATGAGTAAGACTGAATGAATGAAAATGGGTAAGACCAGAATATTCATCCACCAAGAATACAGGACGAATGTAACGGCCATCATATAACAAGCAACGGTGAATTAAAATGCAAAGTTTCCAGTTTTACATATTGCTATGCTGACTAATAATTCCAGGCGTTGTACCTGGAAGTGATTTTTGACTGGGAATAAATCGATTAAACGCCGATTTTCGCCATCCCAAAAATCTGGGACATTTATAAGTTGCTACGAAAATGTTGGCTTATTCTTCGTTTTTCGTTCACGAATAAGACGAGGGAATTTAATGAAAATCGTCAAAAACTCCTAGCGAGGGAATTACCTGCCAACCACAAGGCAAAACTGGAATGAAGGATTGAATACAGAATTTCCAGCAAAGAATAAACTTTAAAAACAAATAAAAGAAAACGGACCAAGGAAAGGCAATCAACGAGAAGAGGGTATTTAAAGATGACAACATTCTCTGTTCTATGCTAAACCTTCTTATAATCCCTTGAAACATTAAGGAAAAGGGAATATTCCTTGCTCTCAAAGCATATTTGAATCTTTTGCATCAATAATTAATTAGTTTCCTTTTGAGTTGAATATCTACTGTGAATTTCGTCGATCGGGTGTAACAAGACAATATCAATTCAGTCATTCAATTTGTTATCAAGGAAAATACACTTGTCACTTCAGAATAGATCAAAGCATAATTGCTTGTTATCTCATGCAAATACAGTTACTGATGCGACCTAATTGCATCCAAATTATGTAGTCGCTTTACTGTTTCACGTTACGATATATTGTCTCGTTATTACCAACGATGGTACCTCGTGAAATCCTCTGAACCTAAATATGATGCACCTAGTTAGAGGAATATTATTTTATCTTATTTTTTTAAAGAGTAGCAAACAGTACTCCTGCAACTGGGACTACTCCATTTTATAAAATAAATAAATATTTCTCTCTCAAAGCGGTGAAATGAATTGTGTTATCTGATATTCCTTTCATAATTTACAATTGTGCTGAGGATTACACGGGGCTCTGAAAACTCTCAAAATTTCCATTTCATACATTCCCTCCATTTCCAGTAAAAATGTTTCAATTTACTTGCTAATAGTTCTTTTATCTTTTAGGAAATGTAACTATCTGTTTATAGATTTCAATAAATGACAATAAAATGTCAATATTGAAAGAATAGGTCATACAAAAACTTAGCATGATATTACATAGAATAGCATAGACTGAAAAGCAATGAAAGTCCACTTTTGAATCTCGCTCCAACCCTTTTATCCTTTGCTTGTATTTCATAACTCTTCCCGAGGAACAATCATGTCCACGACTGAGCGATGCGCCAACCACGGTCTAGGTATATTAGGTCTGACGAATCGCAGGCTACGTGGCTCGCAGTAGGGGACATGACGTCCGCTAAAGAGACTTCCTTGTGAGCCAGGTATATTTACATAAGTTTTGTCAATAATGAAAAGAAAGCTGAAACTTTTACTGTAGAAGACAGGCTAGCCGTAATATCTTGTGATGAAATGAAAATCGCAAAACACTGGAATTATGATAAAGGGACATTAGATTAAAATAAACCTTCTGGAAAAGTTCAGATTATCATGCTGAGGGGTCTGACTGCTAAATGGAAACCCCCCATCTTTCATGATTTCGACAAATCATGTGTCCATGGGAGATGGTAATAGGAATGACTGTGGAAGTAGAGAATGCAGGCTACCCCGTAATTGCATATTTATGTTCTTGATCTCGTGCCGAATAATCATAAATTATGGCAGGCGTTTGAGATAGATCAATAAAATTAAAATAAAACGTTGCAATAAAAAAAAAAAAACCATGTCATGATAGGGAAATACTCGTATTTCCCGATGCCTCCATATAAAACTGACCAGAAATCATTTTCATAACCAGAAGGTTTTGTTTTGACGATTGGATACTGATTTCTGATTCTTGTATGAGGGGAAAAGTCAGTAAGGCACGCACAGAATATGGTCTATCTAGCTCACAAGCTTAGGCACGATCTCGAAGGTTACGTGTGAATTTATCTCTTTGACAAATGACTGTTTTGATCTCATGAATTCCTCATGCATGCATGACTGGAGATGCAAAATCAACGAATGCATATGAAAACTGACTCTGAGGTAACCAGAACTCTTCTGTGTAAAATTATCAATGTAATGACAAAAATAGAGTATAGCAACGCAAGATCAAGCACACATTACAGTTTCCAATCGTGTCATTCGTGAGTGGGTCTATATAAGATGTTAATAAAAAAAAACTATAATGTTGAATATATATTATTTTAATGAATCAGAACCCGACTAGAAAAAATTTTGGGTGTTGCAGACTGATGATGATTGCATGATCCCCGGGTGCTGTACTATAAAAATAGAATTAGAAGCTGCTTCTCGTATGAAACGTTGCCCCAATTAGAAATTTGCAAACATATGAATATAAATTTGTATTAGAATTTGAGACTAATACAATCAACACTCCAGAGGATATTCCAAATTTTTCAGGCTGATTTTCGCTGATCCAAATATTCGAAGTCAATATCTGATATATTGAAGAAGAAATCTTTGCGTATAGACGTCGGTGGCTCTTGTTAAAATTTTCAGTGAGTATCCTTATTTTGGTCAAAAGAATGACGACTCAATAAAAATTAACAAGAGTCAAAACTCTATATGGCTTCTGAACGTTTTTTAATTGACAAATTAAGGCCTATGAGGAGATCATCCAATCCATTCACGTGTAAGATGCTTTGCCTGTGAATGAAAGCTAAGGTGCAGTGGGATGCAGATCTAATTCAGAGGCGAAACTAAGTCCGAATGCAATTTCTCGCTTTCCTACAGAGTGCGGCCTATTTTGTTTTCTATTACCACGGAGAGAAATCACTGAAACCGGGCAAGGTGCTACCAAAATCTTCATTCTTTCTTGTCAACCTTCGGTTGTAAATTCCCGACTGAAGAGGTGTGTTGCCCTTTTTGTCCACTTCTGCATATTTTTTGCGACATGAGTCTTGAATAGACACATCACTTGAGAGTAGTTTAAAAGTAGAGGAAAAGAACCCCATAATAGACTCCGCTTTCTAAGCCCTCCCCCCCCCCCCACCACCCCATGGGCGTGTGCTACCCCCCCTCTCCCCCTCCTGATTGGCTCATGTACGTACGTGAGGCCTAAAAAAGGGGCGGGAACAACCCCAAAACCCCCAAAGGGGTTGTGCCACCCCGACCCAGATATAGACTTCCGCTTGTCTGGGGGGTGTGGGCACCCTGACCCCATATAGACTCCCTATTCTGGGGGCGTGGCCACACCCCTAACCCCAATTGACTCCATTTTGTATTATAGCTCATGTCCTTACATGAGCTAATAATTGCTCCCATATGTATGATAAGTCCATGTACGTACATGAGCTCATAATTGATCTCATTTGGGTCTTACAAGCTCGTGTACGTACATTGAGCTCATATTAGGGGGGCGTGGCCGTCCCCTAACCCCAAATCGACTCCACTTTTCTGACCCCTGGTACGTCACATAACTATAGGTTAAACCATCTTTTCACCTCCACTATTTCTGGGGGGCGTGGCCACCTGACCCCAAATTGACTCCATTTGTAGTATAAGCTCATTTACGTACATGAGCTCCTAATGACTCATATGTATGATAAGTTACATGTACGTACATTAGCTCATATTGACATCCATTTGTCTTACAATGCTCATTTACGTACATGATCCATATTATGGGGGCTGGCCTCCCCAAACCCCAAATTGACTCCACTTTTCTACCCCTGTACGTCACATAACTATAAGTGATAAAACATCTTTTCAACCCTCCACTATTCTGGTGGGCTGTGGCCAACCCCATGACCCCAAATTGACTCCATTTGTCTTACAAGCTCGGGACGTACATGAGCTCATAATTAGGGGGCGTGGACTCCCCTACCCCCAAATCACTCCACTTTTCTACCCACTGTGACGTCACATACTATAAGGGAATAAACCAACATTTCAAGCCCTCACCCCAATTGACTCACGTATTTCTACCGCTGTGACGTCACTAACTCTCTGGGCATAAAACGCCATTCTTCAACGCCCTGACCCAAATTGACTCAACCTTTCCTACCCCCCTGTGCGTCACGTACTCTCTGGGACATAAACCATTCTTTCAACCCCTGACCCCAATTGACTCCATTTTTCCTACCCCTGTGACGTCACGTACTCTCCGGTACTAAAACCCAACATTTCAACCCCTCACCCCAATTGAACCCACTATTCTACCACTGATTCGTCACATAACTCTCTGGGAATAAAACCATTCTTTCAACCCCCACCCAAATTGCTCCACCTTTCCTATCCCCCCTTGTGACGTCACGTAACTCTCCGGTAATAAAACAACATTCCAACCCCTCCCCCAATTGACTCCACTATTCTAGAACCCCTGTGACGTCACATACTCTCTGGTAATAAAACCATTTCTTTCAACCCCTGACCCCAAATTGCCTCCACCTTTCCTACCCTGTGACTCACATAACTCTCAGGATAAAAACCCACATTTCACCCCCACCCCAAATTGCTCCACTTTGTCTACCCCTGTGATGTCACGTACTCTACGGGAATAAAACTGACCCCACCCTGCCCCAAATAGACTCAGTTCACTGTTTTTTTTTGCGGCTCGTGTCCCATTAATTGTTTTCAAAAGTAACCGGGACTTTAACTCTCATCCTCCCTCCTATAAAGATCTCTAAATTTATAGTAGCATATTGCGAATATACTCTCTCTCCCTCCCTCCCTCCCTCCCTCCCTCTTTCCCTCCCTCCCTCTCCCTCTCTCTCTCTCAGCCGTTACTTTTGTTTTTATATATATACACACGCTCTTAGATATTCGAGTATCATGATAAAGGATATTTGGCGACGACTTCATCCACATGTGATATCTCCCCCAATAACCATATCAGAGTCAATTTTTCTGATGATGAATCACGCACTACACACATCACACATTGAAGAACGAGACCTTATCGCCATATTTGCCCAGCTGCACGTCACGCCACGTGAAATTTATTTTTCGTAGAATTTGAGTCATAATCTAGGTGGCGAACACAAGGACAAAGTTACACATTTCATTTTTGGTTTATTTATTATACAGAGTTTGAAAAGGTTGAAAAATCAAATTACAGACGGAATTGTTATTCTATATTTATAACCAATCCATAAATACAGGGGAATGGAATTAATATTCATACAAGTACATACATTAGAAAAAAAACTGTAGCAAACACGACGCGTAATAATTGCGCATTCGCTTTTTCAAACAATGCTTGCAACGAACATACTACGGCTACTTTATTTTTCTAACCTGTTTCCTTGGCATCACACCCCTTAGTATTTACCATCAAACATCTTCTCCAGCCTTTCCCGACCGTGTATCGAGACGACGACGGTTTCATCTAACACCTCAAGCTTTTAAATTAGCTACAAGTTTTCATATATAAATCTTCTTCCACACACCTCTCCTCCAACAGGGATAATTCTTTTTCATTAATTAGCCACGCAGCATATTTTACCAATTTTGCTCATTTCATCCCTGAATGTGCTAACACAGTAAATATTGATTCACCAGGCGTATTAACCAGTTCCGCTCTGACCGATGCCGGCGGGAAAGATACTATTTGGCATAGTCTACGATGATTAATAATTCCTTCCTTCAAGTTTCTTGGACCGAAGAAAAAAGTGATTGAACCTCTCTGTTTGGTATCTCTGGCCAAACGATCGGCGTGATCTTCATCTTTGTAATAGCCCCGTCTCTTTTGCGGTTTGTTCATTTCTTCAATGGGGCACCAATACCTGTATTGTGTTAATAGGTGCTGTGGTGGGGTAGAATCACTTCTTCGTCGCATTCACAAATGTGATAGTTTTCCGGTCTTTTCACATGGCGTACCCTTCAATACCCCTATCACGAAGACGGCTATGTGCCCAGTGGCTAGAATATCGAAAACTGCCAATTCGCATAGGATAGCTCGAATGACGTCCCGCCAGCAACACCGTAATGTCCTGCATGTCGCGCAGTTAGTGGCCCACTACTAGACAGAAAAAACATATTCCTCTTCCTGACTTATTTTCGGACAAGTTCCGAAACTTAACTTACAGAGGAGGCTGATGAAGCCATGTTGCGAGGTTCCGTCTTGAATTTGACAATCCTTCAAGACTAATGACTACAAGCCCGCTACCAGACCCCTTTATCACAATCATCTGAATTACAGAACCCGTTGTGACGAAGCATCAAGCCTCCTCCCAGCAATGATTCAGACCTAACATGAAGAAAACACGTCTATCATTCCTCACCCAAAGGTCTCCACACTGACTCATTTATCAAAATCTATCATTCTCAGTCGATGTTTCTCGCGACACGAATAAACAAGCCTTATCATTTCCTCACAACAAGGCCGTCCACACACACACACACACCACACACCCACACACACACACACACACACACAGCACGCACCTATGACTCCATGTATAGAAACTTCCACACATCTTTCCTCCAATGGTGCATAATTCTATCGCTACAAGGCGTGAACCTGTCATCTTTGGATACAATACTTCATCGAAACATCATATGTCACACCTGATTATTACTTCCCAAATGTAACACCATAAATACAACCGACAAGGAAAATTGATGTTATTCCTTACCCAAAGTGTATAGAGTAAGTGCAACCACCAACCCTCCTGTCCCTACATAGTATTCTCTTGACCGAAACGTCCATTTCCGTCCGTCACTATCAGTAAGTAGCATATACAACACTTTCCATTAACTTGAACATAGATTATAGTAATATTAAAAACAGCAATAAGAATTCATCTGTATCTGGAATAGATATTCTTAAAAATAAGTACCCGTTTGAAAGAAGCGGAGTATATAAAACGTCATTATTTCCTCCCTTTCATGATTATGGATAAATAACTGCTAGTATTGAACTGTCAGCCGAGAAGTTGCCACTCGAGTCAGACACCCATTACTATTATGGTGGTGGGCCCAAACTCATTATTTAGGAGGTGAAACGGTCATGACCATGAGCAGGATAAGAAAGAAGAGAAGTAGCGGAGATGCAACAACGACCACTGCTACCCACACGTGCCAACCCCCGATCACTTCCCACACCCACTACTGAAGGAAAACGGCAAACCCGTGTAGTATGTAAACCGATGTGTTATATATTTATTTATAATAGTTCCTGATTCCCATAAACACGCACTCCTTTTCCTCCGTTTCCCTTTTTCCGTCAATGCATTATGGCATAGTAAAAACACCTATATAGTTATTCATAAGATTTATTGACCCACATAAGAGTTTTACAAATTCATACCTAATCGCTGTCGAACCGTCTCAGCACGCAATCCCACTATAACTTCACGTGTATCCTTATTTTACCTGATATGCCAAAAACGTTGAGGAGGAAACGACTAAGACGTCTTAGCATGATTAACACCGACGTTCATTGGGCGAATGATCCTCTACAGCTCATCCTTGAAATAAGTAAAAAAAGTTATGTGATTGACGGTGTATGATACATATATAGAATTATCCTTAATAGACTGTAATGGAGTAATTAAAAATCAAAGAAAATATGCATTTACCTTAGTTGTTCAAGAGCGGAGACATTCCTTGTACTAATAGCACGTTGACCTCCCGACCTCCAATGTGAACATTTAAAAACTTTTTCAAATATTTAAAATAATATCCCTTATCCATTTATCTTACCTCCCAAACGGTGAATCAGATACATTTTGTATTAAGATAATACTGCCTTTCACACCACGGTGACTACGCAATAAACAAAAAAACTAACGTAAAGACCGCACTTTGTACCTTTATCAGGTTGTATTTGTTTTATTAGGCGATAGAGTTTATATTCTTGATGCGCCGTTATAAATTTAGGAATCATTCGATAAACTTTTGGATTATACCTTAAACTATCAAACAGAGATTATATTTTCTAGGTGATTTTTCCACGTAAAAACTACCAATGACCAACATATTAATATCCAGTATTACGAAGATTATGTATTAATAGAAAAACTAAAGGTTTATTCTAACTTTCTGGCCAATGTCAATAAATCCTACTTCATCGAAAGCGAACACACCTAAGTTTTAACACCGGTCACCGAGTGACCTTTTAACTTATTTCAATTTTCTTTTGTATCCATGTCCATTTAAATAACCCTAACATCACAACTGAATACCCTATCCGCCTCCACCGTAAAATACCCTTGGTATCCCCAAAAAGTAATAATGCCAGGGGCTAGGCGTAGCCGTACCCAGCCTGATCGATATTCGCTAGGTTTGGCCGAATTTTCACTGGCATGGAATTTCAACAATCTTCCACCACAAAATTAAGCAGTAAATAGCTCTACCATTTTTAAACTATCATAAGTGATTCCCAAGATTATCACCGCCACCCCCTATTACTTTTCCTGCGTCTCGTGATATAATTGCAATGCTTGTATTAGGAAACTACATTGGAATATTCTATAACGTATTCCCATTAAAACGTAATACTGTGTGTTATTTAAAATCGAAAGATTGAAAATATAGAAACAAAAACCTTATTGGTCGCGTAATTACCTGAAAATGTTTTCCATATCACGGCCATGTGATTTTTGCAGGGATAGCACTGTTAAAAGGCTGATCAATTTTTTAAAAATTTTCCCCCGATTTTCATTTTGCCCAATAGCGTATTCTTGTTAGAGTCTTATCAGACTATATTTATGGGATTACTGCTCATCGCCTCATTTAAGCCGCATTGCGTTTATAATGTGGGGTACTCTATCGTCCATAATTTAGCCTTTCTACATTGGACACATTTAAATGTCCGTCTGTGTGGGGCGCCCCATAACCGCTATTATTCGCTAAAAAATGTTTTCGGGCCTAAGTCTCAAATCAACTGATCCCGTAAATACCATGTCTATAGTCGCTATATCCAAGAAGTGGAAATATGTATGCACGCCCCTCGTTTTAAATGTCACCCATAACTTTCGTCTCCCACCTGCCGGTTTGACCGAAGTACCGGCTGTAGATTGCCGAGTTACCCCGGGTGTTACATATAGTCATCGTATAAAAATCCAGCCGACTCGTGGTAGGTAATGTCGAGGTTTTTAATCGATTTTCCACATTTTTATATATGATTGATGGTTAAATACAGCCGGGATTCCCACCAACTTTTCATTCAAGAAAACGGAAGCGGTTTAAATAATTATTACTAATACCATTAACGCGGACACTTGAACTCATCCGCTAATTGCGCACCGTCCTATCAATTGAGATATATAATTCTAAAGCTATACTTGACAAAATCTAGAAGAACCCTTCCACCCCATTATGCGAATTCTATATTTTATCAGATTAGAACTTGATTCTTGAATATTTACAAGGTGTAAAATCCAGTCTTTCCTTTGAATTAATTGAAGTTTCAATAATTCTCCGTCTATTAAACATTCGGGAACAATTCTGATATACCCGCATATACGATAAACAGGAACTTTGATTACCCCAGTTCGGGTATGTTAGGAACTACGCTAGCCTATTTTGTGTTTATTAATTTTAGATGAGGGGTAAACGAGTGCGTCCCCGCCGAATGTCAATTTGATGAATGAGTTACAAAGATCTGTACACGTCCTTATTATATTTAACTCCTAGATTTACTCGTGTGGCTTCCTCTTCCTCCTTTTTTCTTTCCTCCACCTAATCGAACGTCTACTAACGTTTCGCTGTTTTCTTCTGTCTCGTTTATCACCCTTCTCCTTCCTGTAACAGCTGAATTTCGTTGTCTCGGTAGTTTTTGAGGGCCCTTATACCATTCGTTTTTATGGATTCTTTTAAAGGTAACCGCTGTTTACCATATCCGATAACACAGATCTACCGAATTCTTAACTGAAGGTTTCGCGGCGTTAAATAAAAAGGAAGCTCTTTCCGTGGCAATACCACTTAGGCCGAAAAAAAAGCCGCTTCCCTTCTCGACCGGGATAGAAAACGGAAATCTCCCAAATCCCGCTCCTCTCCTTAATAAAGTCTGATAAATAGTTTTTTAAATTCCGCCTCTGAAGGAGGACGCGAATAACACTCTTCATTTTACTGTTATACTATTCCAAACATTTAAGCTACTTGATTCGCAATTCAGTTGACTCGAGGGTGTTACATCACGAATAAGGATGCCATGGTGAAACAGTCGAATTATAATACTCACCTATTCATCTAAGTTTCCTCTATTTTTTTACGGAGCAGGCAAGTAACACTCGAGTCTTTAGTGAAATGTAAAGTGGACCATTTTGATCCGTGGAGTAAGAATAGAAATTCTGATCCAAGTGTTCGTGTTCAACAATTTGAGACTGTATTATGTATTCCTTTTTCCTTCTACCACTTGCTAGAGTAAAACGTCCTATATATTTACTAGTGCTCCCCGCCAAAAATTCGTCGGTTGACTATATCCGTATACCATTATATATATCTACCCCACAATTTAATGTATAGAACAAGGGAAACGTGTTTCATTTGTCAGTTCACGCCAGCCTATATTTCATAACCGGTATTAATAGGAAACCTAATCATTTCGCGGCTTTTCCGCTAAATTTGACGTATATACTTTTAACGTCCCCTTCTCAATTTTCTCTCTCTTGATACGGGTATAGTAATTCACTCTTAAATCTTCATCCCAGTGAAATATAACCGTTTTCTTATTAAAATAATTTATGAAATTATCACCGAATAAACTTTAAGTAATCATAACGTCCCTTATTAAGAGCTTCTCACGAGTCTCTTCATATCCCCCCGCTAACATTGCATTCTCGGTCTATACAAATATGATATGCCTATCACGTTTTATGACGCTCTGTACTAAATTCGAGATGAATAGATCCTCTTTGGATATATATAGCGTAATACTCCCCGGAAACATGATCGAAGCTAAACTCTAGTATCTTTCAACCCCATTAGGTAATAATATAGGTGTAGGTAATCTCTATTGGCAAATTTCGAAGGTGTATTTTTGGTATACGTGTCTAAACAGCCGAGAACTGCTCAAATATATAGTTGTGTTCACCAGCCATGTCGGTTAAATACTACGACGGGTATATGTCACGTATGGTATTTATAATAAAAAGTTCGATATCGTTTTATCTGGTCTTGTTATGCAGACTGCACGATAGAACCCAGATTTTTCAGTAAACATTAGTTTCTTCACCGTTCTGATCCTGAGACATCGTCGTAATGTGAACCAATACGTCGAATGGTATTTAAATGGTTATAAATGGCATTATGCGGACCGTTCCCACATGCACATCCTAAAGTTAAGCAGGCTAAGAGGTTACCATTTTTAGCACCCAAGATGGTAGGTTTGAACGATACCGAATACAGGTAAACGTATTCAACGCCCTGCTGGAATATATTTCTACTGTGATGAGTTTTCACGCACCGAACTGTATTATAAATAACCTGACTTTTTCATTGAAACCAAACATAATTATCTGCCTTTAGCACTGAGTTTTATAGGGGGGGGTTTGGAATCGATCATATCAAACTTGCTGCTCCTGCATCGATATTGGAATGCTCATTCTCTTCGTGTCATCGTTCATGAGAATAAAACCGGCCCTGCTGATAGCTCCGCGAATATGTTTCCATAAGATTCAGATAATTGTTCATACGTTCCGTATTACACGCTCTAGTCATGACATTCATATCAACACCCACAACCCGAAATGGACTTATAAATTATACGTTGTAAATGCTTTCCCATCTGACTCTTATAGATCACGTTAAATTGAATAGTAAAATTCAACGCTCCTGGTTTAATATCTTAATATAATTTCGGGAGAATGAACTCCCACTAGCCCACTTCAATATCCACTTCCTTTCTGGTAATGATATAGAGGGACTGCTACCTATTGGTAAAATTTACAACGCCCGATTTTCCTGGAAATGTACCTATTACATGCTTGCTATTCACGTATTGATGTGAGTTCGCCACACATTTTTGATGTAGACTGTATGACTAACAATGGATTGTCCATCGTGGGTTTATAATATAATGTACTAAAACCTGCCACGTTCATGTTAGGTCACACGACCTTTTCATGAATTTGGTTATCCACAGATTGTCACGTCATTCAGAAAAATGTCCAAGCCTCTAAACCGCACATGATATCATACTCACCACCCCTCCGATCCAGGTAAAATATTATATAGTATTATTTATTATTATTATTATTAATTTTATTATATTATATTATTATTATTATTCTTAATTATGATTATTATTATTTTATTATTACTATTATTGCAGTTTTTGGCAGTTATTTTATTTTATTATTATAATACAAACGTTTCGCAGTCCGGTGCTTATTTAAATTATCTTTACAGATCCCTTCGCTGAAGACTTCCCATTAGATGAGATTTGATGGGAGTAGTAATAATATGAGGCATGCGCGTTGGTGGAGGTGTAGAACCGAAGAGGATCTTCACTCGCGAGGAAAGAACGGAGGGTATATGTAGTGAGTATACCATTCTTATGCGCCGCAGTAGGGGTCCACACATTGAAAGTGGCAATTGAAGTTAGTAGTAGCATAACCCATTACGCTAATATGTGCACAGGACTTCCCTCGAAGAGGTTTCGTCGGCTATGCTATCTTGTGCGTTATTATCACCAGCGTGAGGATGCTAGGCACTGAATGAAAAAAGTGCTTTCTATGTTGTCCTCCACTCCACCCTCACTACGATTGCTCGATCTCCTATGAATCCCTGGAGGAGGCCATTGGATTTATAGCTAATACTTGGAGAAAGACTCACCGTAACTGAGGTTCGGTTGGTGTATGACTCGCTAGATAGGGTTGAACTTCATATCACGCGGCGTGAGTGTAGTTGAATATTATAACTTCCAGGTGTATCCCAAGGGAGTCCGCGGTAAGTTGTACTGCGAGATCACTCCCCCACACGTATACAACCTCCCTCGTGTCTTAATGAGGAGGATGGGGAGGGACAATTAATATCAACACTCGCCGATATGCGTTGACCCATGACTCCTTTCCAACATTAGAAAAGGGGAATAACCTCAACATATATCTTTTATAATTAAATGTGATTGTTCATGGGGAACAGAGGAAAAAAACATGACGGTACATCTAGCTGAGGAAGTGTAACCCCCAATACTCATTGTTCACGTGTTATTATCGCTGGCGACCACGTCGCATGATTAAAGTATGTTGGCATTCGTGAAGAGTTCCGACACGGATTCAAGCAGGGCGGGATTGAGCACGGCGTGTGGTATGGTTTACAATTGTTTGACTTTGTTTAATAGTTCCTCCACCACCATCCGTGGGCGCACACACAGGCCTGTCTGCTCGAACCACTGTCAATCCCATAACCCGCGCAATTATAAACAGTTTACTAAAGTTAAAGCTTCTGCGGGTGGGCCAATCTCGCACATGCTTTCCTGATTTTGAGCGTATAATATTCAACCGAATGACCGGAGAAGCGATCCGAGAATGTATTTCGACAAGCTTCGCTTACTGCTACGTGATCGTTGACGGTTGGAACGGGGAATATTGTCCATAGACCTAGTCACGGAAGAATGCTTTGATTATTGTTTTGCAGACAGACCGGGACTGGGCGTTTATCTGCGTGGAACAAATGCTTGCGTATCCTTTACCTATTAGTCCTGATCCGCCCGTAGTTTGAAGCGAGCACTCATTGCGAGATGTAACGTCCGAATCAAGCTGGAGTCACGAAAATGCCGACTCAACGCTCTTTTGTGCACGGACAACTTTGTTGTGTACACTGTGTCAACAGTGTATTTGAATATGCATTTAGGAGCCGACTTAACAGTGTTCGTACGCAATTTGTCATATGACTCGCCCTGGTCTTGAAAGAGGCGGGGGCTCAGCTTTTTGAAATTCCTGAACGCGAGGGTAGTAAATTTTACTCGGCCAGATAGGCAATCTAGATTCGTGAAGCAACAACTGATTAGGGGTACCCTGTTCTAGTCTCGCCTCGCGTCATATCAACAGAAGGTTCCCTCGAATCGCACTTCAGTTTGTTAACCAGTATTCTCTCTCGGATTGTCTCGATTTGTTTTGGGTACGGGGTAAACAGTACTACCCTTAGGATTATGTGACGAGGCTCATATCCTGCGAAGCCCGGCATGCCCTTCTTTTCGAGAAGTGTTTTCGATTCGAACTTCCGGGAGAAACCCTTTCCGCGGGGGCTTGCACACGTGGTCAAGGTTTGGAACGCCGCTAATTGCACCAATCTTCTAGTATTATACGTTTTGTATTTGTTATGGATGTGGGATGCTTATCGGAAACGTTTATTTAAGCTTGAGGAAGCTGCCATGGTGCAATCGGACTAGACCCGCCTGCCCGTTACCTGACTTCTACCTCTCTCTCACTCGATGCTTCCTATTTCCTCTAATTTCGTCTCGCCCTCATTTCGAATGGTTAACTCCTATCAATTATTGTAAAAACTCCGCGGTCGGTTTGTAGTCTAGTTCGAAGCAATGCGTAGCTATAAGCAGAGTAAATCCCGTTTTTAGGGTCGGTGCTCCTCAATCGTACATATTATACTTTGACTTCACCAGTTTTGTATCCCAGCGTCATGAATTCAAATACAAATGCCCTTGGGTGGAATAGCTGAACTTTCCCCTGTCGAATTAGAAGTTTTGTCAGCTAAGCGATTTCCCCTCACATTGATTCATCCCAGGGTAATACAGTTATTTTATACTGCCGATACCAAACCAGTTAGACGGGTGTTGCTCTATTACAGACTGGACGATCCTCCCTCTCGGCATTCATCACATGAATGTGGACTCACCAGGATCTACGCCCTATAGTAAAAACCAATGAATAGGTCAGTGAAAGCTACCCAAGAAAAGATGTTAAGTTGACGGGTACTCATTTACCATGCGTATCACTTGATCTGTCTTCCGTTATTACCAACGTTGGATAAGGCTCGGTCTCGAATTTGATTAATATAGGAAAGTGTGCAAATTCAAACGGATTTTTTATTGAGGGAATATATTCTGGAGAATGCCGAAAGGCTTGCTAAAGAGACCGATCCGACAAGAGGAGAACCCGATCAAAATCAAATGATGGTCTTTTCCGTGTCACTATTAAAAATTCACGTGAATTATCTACCCGAACTGTCGTCACCACCGGTTAAGCCTCATCTTCTCAGACTTTTCCAAATCACAGCGTACAAGTCTTTTGGAAAACTGGTTAACGACAGGTACATTGTAACATTGCAAAGATTCTGTTATGGCTGAATCCCCGATTTTATATCGTTTCCATGTAACTAGGCATGGCGAAGGAATGATGTATCGGTTCATAAGACGTTCCTTCGAAAGCAGTATTGACACCGATTTCAGCTCCTTTATACCCGACACTGACAGGCTTGATCTTTGAAGGGGCGACTGATACCCTCGGGAACTGAAAGGTGTGCTTTCAAACAACCCTACTGGATTTGAGTAATTTCCCCAAAACTCACGATTGTATATGAAGTCACGGAAGGGGACTCGGGTTAGTGAGGTTGAACGGGGCTGAACTCAGTTAGGGAATTTTTCGGCGTAAACCTAAATTTATTTCGTATCTGGACGGCAACTAGTCCGTAGTAACACCTTTAAGGTGTAACAAAGCTGCCGGCATAAGACCAGTCACAGAACCAGTATCGAGCTGGGGTAATCGAAAAGAATGAGATTACTTAGACTCTTGTGCACAATTTGCAAGAGTATGAGGCAACGATGTGTTCTACTAGCCAGCGAAAGTGTCTCTCTGTCCGTTCGAGGACAGAGATATATGTGACACCGGTAATCGTTGCGTATGGACTCCAGACATTGGGGTTGAAGAGTGTATAGCGGAGGAGGGGGGGAAGTTGGATGGGTAGGTGGGAGGAGGAGGAGGGGATCTAGAAGGGTAGTGGGCCGCCAGTAGTTGCTTCCTCTCTCCATTTTAATATTCCGCTCCTAGGCACCTCGGAATTCCTACTCCTCCTATTCCTTCGACCCTACAATCCTCACGTTTCATTTCCCACGGTTGAAAGGGTGTTCAAAACGCGAAGAGAGAAGAGTGAAAAATAATACAATGTTAATCTCTCTCTCAATCTTCGACGTCTTTGACTTTCTCCTCGACGGTAAAATGTTTCACCCTCTCCTCCAGTTAACGGGGGCGTATCACACCTTGACCGGGTGTCTAGTTTGTATATTTTACTATATATTTTTTCTTTATTCATAATATTTTAATATATTAAGATGTATATATGATTTTTTATTATATAATCATATACACAGTTTAGTTTTTTATATTTGAATTATTATATGTTAATTTTTTATTATATTTGCATTTTTACTTTACGTTCTATTTTTATATTGTAGGGACACCTGTATGTATTTCAGTTGGAAATTAAACCAAATATTATTGCCGTCACTCCTTCATCCCTAATTATTATTAGGGCTTGTATATAAAAGAGCGCGTAAGTAACAACTATAGTCGTACACGCGCTAACATCATGTCGCGAAAGTCCATTCCCTGTGCAAGTGTTAGACCCGTTTAGCTATCCCGCTCGTAATTATCATCGCGGTGTTTATAACGTGGCAAGTCAGTTCCTTATGTCAAAATCATTGAACTCTAATGAAACGCATTCCATACAATTTTATATTCGGGGTATCTACCCCCATCGAAACCATCCCTCATAGGGTCCCCAAATTTTAAAGTATCCAGAAGAATTTGACTCCTTTTGGATTGCACTGAAAGGGGCAGACGGTGGTTAATAAGGTCTTTATTCCTGCTTCGTGATTTGCTTCCTTGAGTCCAGTTATATAAATTTGTCACCAACCCTTCACAGCGGGACTCATTCCATCTATTTCGTTATAATTCATTAACCAGGAATAGTTTCATTCGGGCATTTAGTAGAAGTATAGAGCTTGAATTGCTCACTTATATTCTAATGAAAATCGTGTTTTAGTCAAATTGAACTTTAGTGCTCATTATTGTCTGGCGTCAAAAAGCTCAGCCATATTTTCAGAACATATATAAAAAGAGGCAACTAGGATCGACACACAATATCAACGCAGATACAATATAGTTGTTAATAAATGTACATCAGAGGTGTAAACTTCGTCGACGCGGCAGCGCTGACATGTATAAGGCTGCCGAAGGCTAAATATTTTGGAGCCATGAACGGTGAATCGTAATAGCTTACCAATGGATAGAGACGGTAAAGTGTCTAGAAAAACTTTGTACGAGATGCCAGGTGTGGGTAATGTATCGCGTGGGTGTGGGCTCTTGTGCAGTCAGATGGGGGTAGGTGGTGTCTCTTATGTAGAATGCGCTGTTAAGCTCGCTTCTTACGTGGCAAAAGTATTACACACTGCATAAGTCACCAAAAATCCCAGAAAAAATCTATCACCAAACGAGAGTAATAGCGGCACCGATTTACTGATATGTCCCAATAGCTCGTATATATGGTTTAATATTTGCTAGTCTTTATTGACGTGTTGTCCGATATCTACATTGTTCCCTTGAAGAGGATGGTGTTACTATGCGTCGCGCTTTTAAGAAGGTATCGAATCTACCAATTTTTGGGAATTTCACGTTGAAACGTGGGGTGGGATATATAACAAACCGTCAGGAATATCTAGTTAAAAATATAAATTATATAGCGTTTATTCGATAAGGAGGGAAAGAAAAAAAAAGAGGATAGAGAGGGGGGGAAAAAAAAGAGAGAAATAAATCCTCTATAGCTGAAGAGTTCATAAGACTATAAGGTCGTATATATAGATATCTTCACACATAAGAGATACCTTAAAAATAATTAACGTCTTGCGCGACATTGTTCAGAGTTATAATTAATACCCCCCATAGAGTTTGGGTCGCACCCCGCAAGCAGTTTCACGCATTACGGATAGAGATACATTGACGTCACTTCTCGAGCATAGTCTAAAAAGGCTGTTCTCGTTAATCTCCCGCCATTTCGCTTCTTGAATGTTGAGACGTTTTTACGTATTGCCCGATGAGCGTCGCAACGCAATTTTTAGGAGGGGATATACAATTCAAAATACTACCTGGAAATTTTAAAACCGAAAAGTGGTCAAGCAAAATCCGTCGTAATACTTCTTGGAGCTTTAGCGGTGAAGAAATGAGGGCGTATTTTATCGTGAAGATTATTCGCACAAATCTACCAGAACCGTATGATATCACTATTCTGGAAGGCGGAGGAAAGATAATAAAACTCATATTACGTTCATTGGAAGGTATATCCGAGTCAATTCATTCCTGGGTTTGATGTCTCAAATTGTACGGATTGAACCGTAAGCAACATTGTATACTAAAAATAAAAAACTTTATTTATTCATCTCTGGTTTATCACCATTGAAAGAAGTAAAGTTAATTCCCATCTTAAACGGTGGTTTGGGTCTACTCTCTCGAAAATTTTTTGGAATTCTTTGTGGTATCTAACTTCAGATAAGAAGTTTATTAAACACTTAGAAATTGTAGCGAGAATTCATCTTGTGTCCCTTGAACAACGTCCATATCGTAAGAGAAAAATATACTGAAAAGTCGTAAAAGGGGCCTATTCCTATCGGTTTTTTGCCTATTGCTGCTGAGTTTGTAGGGAGTCTTTTATTGAAAATGAGAGTTTTACGTTATCCCTTCCATTACTATGAGAGGTTAATGATAGAAAGGAGGTTTTTTTGATCGTGATATTAATAACCTAAGGGTCTGGCAAGTTGGATACGTCAGCTGTTAGTAGTAGTGGACACGTCCCCTTATATCCAAACACCTATGACGGCTTATCGCTCACGGGACCCTCCTCCTCTCCTCCTCCCCTCCTATAGAAAATTAGGTGCCGTGACTGGAGGGGGAGGTGTTAAAACGCCCCCATGACATTGAAAACAATTAAAGGGGACATGACTCTCAAAAGAGCAATCCCGAATTTAACAGTTATTATTCCGTTTTTTTTAAAGAACCCCACAGTCTACGTTCGGCTTTCTTTGTTAGCACTTACAAGATTCTAACACGGTGAATGGCATGAAGAAGGAGATTTACTCATCCGCTCCGGCAGGTTATATATTTTAGATATGCTCGAGAATTTCAGGAAATAAGAAAACCCACGTTGATATATTTCGAATTATCGCTACTTCATTGAAATGGCGGGGTTAAAGATTTGGATGTTAAGGAATATAGCCATTCAAAAGCAAATCGAAACGTGCGAATATGGGGAAAAGGGAGGAGGAGGGGAAGAGGATGAGGAGGAGGAGGAGGGGTGGGAAGGTGAGGCGGGACTGCGAAAAACAAGATGGCGAGTGTGTGGTTGGCTATTAACATTTTAGGACAATGATATCGGAGCTGTTTAGTCACGTGATCTGATTTTGATAAATGAGTCATGGCGTGGATGACTTGAAGGATTGTCACATCAGACGTGAACTCGCGCCATGGCTTCATCACCTCTTCGCACAAGTTAGTGAAAAACTTGTTAGCTAAATTTAAAGCTTTGAGGTGTTAGAATGAACGTCGTCGTCGTGCGGGATACACGGTCCCGGGAAAGTGCTGGAGAATGTTTGTGGTATATACTAAGGGGTGTGATGTCAACGGACAGTTAGAACATATATATTAGCCGTAGTATGGTTTTCGTTGAAGTATTGTTTTTTGAAAACGCGATGCGCATATTATCGCGTTCGTGTTTGTACAGTTTTTTTTCTAATGTATGTATTTGTATGGATATTAATCATTCCCCTGTATTTAAGGATTGGTTATACATATAAAATAACATTTCCGTCTGTATTTGATTTTCACCTCTTTTCAAACTCTGTATATAAATAAACAAATTGAAATGTGTACCTTTGTCCTTGTGTTTTCGCCACCTAGTTATGACTCAAATTCTATGAAAATAAATTTTTACGTTGGCGTGAAGTCAGCTGGGGCAATATGGCGATAGTCCGTTTCTCATATGTGGTGTGTGTGTGTGCGTGATTCATCCATCAATAACTTGACTCTGATATGGTTATTGGGGAATATCCCTGTGGATGAAGTCATCGCGCAAATTCCTTTTTATCATATTAACTCTGAATATCTGAAGCAGCTGTGTGTATATATATAAACCAAAATGAACGGCTAGAGAGAGAGAGGGATAGGAGGGAGGGATAGAGGAGGGAGGAAGGGAGGGAGGAGAGAGAGTAATTCGGCCTATATGCATATATAATTTAGAGCTTTTATAGGAGGAGGATGAGGTAGACTCCCGGTTACTTTGAAACAATTAAGGGACATGAGTCGCAAAAACAGTGACTGAGTCTATTTTGGGGTCGGGTGGGGTCAGTTCTATTTCCCGGTAGAGTGAACGTGCCATCACAGGGTAAAAAGTGAGTCAATTTGGGGTGGGGTTGAAATGTTGGTTTTTATTCGCCTGAGAGTTATTGTGACTCCCCACAGTGGGTAGAAGGTGGAGTCCATTTGGGGTCTGGGGTTGAAAGAATGTTTTATTCCAGATAGTTATGTGACTCCAGGGTAGAAATAGTGGAAGGTCCATTTGGGGTGAGGTTGAAATGTTGGTTTTTTTTTACCGGAGAGTTAACGTGACGTCACAGGGGTAATGAAAGGTGGAGTCAATTTGGGTCTGGGTTGAAAGATGGTTTTATTTCCCAGAGAGTTTTACGTGAGTCACAGTGTAGAATAGTGGAGTCAATTTGGGGTGGAGGGGTTGAATGTTGTTTTTATTACCGTAGAGTTACTGTGCGTCACGGGGGTAGGAAAGGGGAGTCCAATTGGGGTCAGGGGTGAAAGAATGGTTTTATTCCCGAGAAGCTTACGTGACGTCCACAGGGGTAGGAAAGGTGAGTCATTTGGGTCAGGGTTGAAGAATGGTTTTTATTCCCAGAGAGGTTACGTGCGTCGCAGTAGAATAGTGAGTCAATTGGGTGAGGCTTGAAATGTTGGTTTTTATTCCTTATAGTTATGTGACGTCCAGGGGTAAAAAGTGGAGTTGATTTGGGTTAGGGGAGTTCCACGCCCCCCTATATGAGCTCATGTACGTACCTGAGCTTGTTAGACAAATGGAGTCATTTGGGTTCATGGGTGTCCACGCCCCCCAGAATAGTGGAGTTTGAAGATGGTTTTATTCCTTATAGTTATGTGACTTCACAGGTTAGAAAAGTGGAGTCAATTTGGGTTTAGGGGAGGCACGCCCCCCTAATATGAGTCTCCATTTACTTACATGAGCTTGTAAGACAAATGGAGTCAATTATGAGCTCATGTACGTATGAACTTAATCATACATATGGAGTCAATTATGAGCTCATGTTCGTACATGAGCTTATAATACAAATGGAGTCATTTGGGGGTCAGGGGTGGCCACGCCCCCAGAATAGTGGGAGGGTTTGAAAAGATGTTTTATTCCCTATAGGTTATGTGACTCCCAGTGTAGAAAGTTGAGTCGTTTGGGGTTATGGGAGCCCACGCCCCCTATCTGAGCTCATGTACGTACCATGAGCTTGTAAGACAAATGGAGTCAATAATGAGCTCATGTACGTACATGAACTTATCATACATATGAGTCAATTATGAAGCTCATTTAACTTACATGACTTATAATCAATGGGTAGTCAATTGGGGTCAGGGGTGGCCACGCCCCCAGAATAGATGGAGTCTATATGGGGTCAGGGTGGCCACACCCCCTGGGGGGAGGGGTGGGGGGGGGGGGGGGGGAACAATGAGTCTATATGTGTTCGGGGTGTCCACACCCCTTTTGGGGTTTGGGTTGTCCCCCCTTCTTTAGGCCTCACGTACGTATATGAGCCATGAGTAGGGGGGGGGGGTAGCACGGCCCCTTGGGGGGGGTGGGGGGCGGCGGCTAGCAAAGGTGAGTCTTATGGGTTCTTTTCCTCTACTGTTACAAGAAAAATATGCAAACTAATGAATTGTTTTCTGTCATAATTTGGTAAAAGTTTTGGCTCTCTGTTTTTTTTTTTTTCTGCGTTGTGTCCCTAGGATAGATCAGCATATATATTATATTATATATATTTGATCTATATATATAATATATATATATATATATATATATTATATATATAGTGTATATTATATATATATATATATATATATTACACACACATACTACTACATAAAGAGAATCGTAAGAATAAATATATTTGCTGTCTATCTATTGAAATTTAATCTACTTTGCATAAAGGATGCAAAGAAATCATCCTACCTCTTGTCGTTACAAAAAAAGGATCGTGGGTTTAGATATAATCTTATCACCGTTTACAGGCATGTTTTTCCTTATATTGACATTGAAAACTGATACACAGCCATTCTCTCGTCGTAATCCCAGGGGCCTATGATTTAGTAGTCATAATTTTGTATCAGTGACTTTATTACACCAATGATAAAATAACCTTTCCGCTCACAGCGGTCTCTGTAATCGCATCCAAATGGGCGTCCTCTTGTTATTAACTTCCGTAATTTACAGACAATATTTTCACGACCGATGCAGTGTTTAAGGAATGTTCATCATCGGCGCATAGATTCATAAAAATAGGGATATCACTATTGGCGAAATAATTCAAGCTCATTAAACGCATTGGTGACAATGTTATCGCGTTTCAAGCACAGAGTTCTTTGCAAATCCGAATCAAATGCTGACATGGACCAAATACGACCGTCAGAAAAAAAAATTTGATTGTCTAGATAGCCCGATAGATTTTCAGTTTCAATTTGATGAAAATGGTTCTATATATGGACAAGACCTTGAAAGGAGAAGTAATGACGAGAATTAATGATCAAGTGACGTCAATTAATGACGTCAACGGTCTATTATTTTGTCCCAATAACAAACATTTTTTTTTTATTCAAGTTTGATTTTCCCAAAAATCATTGATCCATATTACAACTTGACACGATTATTTTTGTAATAGACTTTACACTGGGTTTCTAGTCTGTTAAGATGGTTTTTGATCCTTAGTACATATTGGAGAGAGAGAGAGAGAGAGAGAGCAATAGCGTAATGATTCAATGAACCGTAGTTAAGTGGATCTAATGAAATCCCAAAAGTTCCATCAGCAGAATAAAAACATCTTAAATTTTGGACATAAACACTTATAATATGAGCTAGAGCTGCTAGACAACCATTCAACTCATTCCCTATGTCATGATGACTGTCCCATTCATGAGACTCTTAACACAGAATCTTGCATAATCCCTTGAACGATGCTAAGAGAACTAAGATAACCCTCTTGTTATTATTCTTTTTTGTGGAAATGTCTGGATGAATGACGTTACACCAGCATCAGTCTGTTCCCATTGAAGCACAGAGGGATTTTTACCCAAAGCCTTCGTCTCGGCTCTCCCTTCGGTGATGAACTCGACTCCAAAGTTTTCCTAATTACGAATTTAAAGGGGGAGGGGGGTGGGGGAGTAGTAGTTTGTATGTCTCCTCCTACATCTCAAGAAAAGAGACGAAGAAGAAGAAGAAATACGGGCCCACAAAAACACTACAGAATGAGCGGAGTTCCTTTTTTTCTTCTTCTTTTTTTTTTTTAGGGCTTTCTTGTCTTTGGGTCTCCGCTCGGAGGCCAGACTACAAGACAGGTGGTGAGAACGAGGGGATAGAGTCTAATTAACAGGTACGCGTTTTTTTATTTCGGGTGTAACACGAGTTTATGCAATATTTCGAGAAATGAAAGAAAAGTTAATTCTGAGCAGAAAATGTTCTATGGACATTATGCATTTTAAGGCTTCGTTTGCCGGTGAGGATTTGAACAATAACCGTTATCATAAATGGCCGAGTGAGACGACGTGCACTGGATGTGGGAGTATACACGGCTATGGGAGGATGGGAGGGGAGGGGGAGGGTCACTCCACTTACTACTCTTGCATTGCTATTTTTTCCGCCAAGAGCGTTACATGTTGGGGTTCCAAGTGTCCGATTCCTTATTCATTTAGAGCAAAAACTGGAGACAATGCCTGACAGTCCTTGTAATGTGGAATGTGCAGATGTGAGGTTTATTTATGGGTTTTGCAAACAATGAATTAGACGATGGGATGTAAATGAAATACTTCCAAATCAAATGTATTCTTTAGATACTGAACAAAGGTGAAAAATGCAAGTATCATTGCAACCTTCTCCATCTCCGTCAATGGTATTCACTGGAATCCGATAAAAGGTAAAGAACAGGAAGCCGAATGGAAGCTCCTCTCCATCAAAGATAGGCCTTTTCATTGCACACAGATCAAAGACTTGAAGCGTATTTTCAAAAATCTCTCTTTCTCCAAAGTATTCATTATACACCAGTCGAAGGAAAAAACATACTCCGGAAAATGCTTTCGTCTCTGTCAGATAAAAATGATGTGAACATCATAGAAAATTCACTTTTTTCAGTCTCTCCTGAAGTTAAGTATATCTTAGTTTAATCAGACCACTGAGTTGATTAACAGCTCTCCTAGGGGTGGCCCGAAGGATTCGATATTTTACGTGGCTAAGAACCAATTGGTCACCTAGCACGGGACCTACAGCTTATTGTAGGATCCGAACCACACTATTTAGAGAAATGAATTTCTATCACCAGAAATAAGGCTCTCCTGAAAAAAGGTATTACGTATATTCATGCAGTAATCGAAAGAGGTAAAAAAGCTGTTGTTTTTTAAAGTGCACTAACCTCCAAACATGCATTCCTTCGTCATCATGATTACTGTCGTTATCACTCATTCAGCTAAGCCTAGTCCTGACTCCCGATTCCACAATGAGGTGATATTTACACTACTTTCTTGATAAGTAAAGCTAATCATTAAAATTTGATTACAGTGAAGTCTGTTCACGGGTGATTTACTTATTGAAGGGACTGTAATGTTACACTTTTCAAGAACCTGCGAGAAAAAAAAATTAAAAGACTAGCAATCCAGTTGCCTAGTGCTTCTCTTCAACCTTCCTCCCTCCCCACACCCAACCATCTCCCTGACTACTCAGACTGTCAGACATCGCGGACGCCATGTTGGCCGAGAGCAGAGTTTAAGGGAAACCGGTTATTTTAAAAATTCGCCTCGCTGACAAACGAAGCCTTAAAATGCACATGTTCATGGAACATTTTCTCCTTAGAATAACCTTGTTTTCTTTAATTTCTCGAATTATTTGCATAAAATCGTGTTACACCCTGTATATAAAAAAATTACGTACGCTTACTGGAATCGACTGCTGGAAACATAGTTGACGTTTAAGAAGAAGTTGCTAATATGAAAATAATACTTTTTGTAAAAAAGTGTAGCTCATAGAATGAACAATCAACTTCTTTGTTAGTTACTAGTATTTCATTTATGCATTTTAAAGATTTTGGTATTTCATAAAAAAATCCATCCACACTAAACTGACATATTAAATAACTGAATTTTTCCTGCCCATTTATTAGCGGGAAAGTTAAGTATATCTTAGTTTAACCAGACCACTGAGCTGATTAACAGCTCTCCTAGGCCTGGCCCGAAGGATTAGATATTTTTACGTGGCTAAGAACCAATTGATAACCTAGCAACGGGACTTACAGCTTATTGTGGGATCTGAACCACACTTATTCGAGAAATGAATTTCTATCACCAGAAATAAATTCCTCTGATTCCGCGTTGGCCGAGAAGGGATTCGAACTTCGGGCCACCGGATTGGCAGCTGAGCGAGAAAAAAAGCTGAGTTTGTATAATGTGTTTTTGGATAACTGGAAACAGTCGATGGTAGATCTGAGTTTGAACCTCGATAATCACTTTACCAGAACAATTTCATTGAATTTTCCCCTTCTTAAGAAGTATATAAGGAAAAAGTGAATAAATAAATAAGTAAACAAATAAATAAACAAAGGTATATAAGTAAAATTGAATAAATAAAAAAATAAAAATAAATGAAAATAAAAAAATTAAATAAAAATAAAATGAAAATAAAATAAAAACTAAAAAGTAAAATAAAAACAAAAATTATTAAATCTATAAAAAAAGAAACGAACTTACCGCCCTACTGAATAGGAGCCCAGGGGGGAAAACCAGGAGCCTCGACTAGAGAAGGAGAGAAGGAGGAGAGTTGGGTTGAACAAGAACCTCTGATGGAAGGAGATGGATGGCGATTGGATGAGAGTCGGGACTTAGAGAAAATAGAAGGAAACGCTAATTGCATGATTTCTTCAGGTGAAAAGGACGAACGAGGAAGGAAGGATGGATGGATGACAAAATGGGATGGGAATTTCAGCTAGAACAACACTGAGCTCAAACGAAGCAAGACATTATTCAGTATCTATTAAAACTAATACAATTTAGCGTGACCGTAAATATGAAGGGAAAAATAAACGTTCATTTTGATATTTCAACTTTAAAGCGACGCTCAAAACAAACAAAACATTCCCTAATACCTATTTTTTAATTGGGACAATTTAATGTATCCATAAAAATAAACCACCTTAAAATCAATCTAATTTTCATACTTCTAATATTTGCTTTTGCAAAGGCACTTAAAAGATGCCATATTTGACTTGAGGATCATCACCACAAAACTTGCTTTTAAACTGAGAATCATCAAAACGAAGAAAAATATATTCTTTTCATATCTACTTATAGCTGTCACGTAAAAAAGTATTTTTTAAACGAAAATCATTCAAATGGAAAACAAAAAATTCTTTTCATATTTCCTGATATTTGTCTTTGCAAATGCATTTGGAGATATGAAATTTGACTTGGGAGTCAGCACGTAACTTGCTTTCATTTCAAACCAAAGAATCTTCATAATGAAGAAAAGATGAAACTTACTTTGTATATTTGCTAATCTTTGTCAATGCACAGCCACAGATATAGCACAATTTATTTTGTAGATAACCGCAAAACTTGCATTCAGATCAAGAACCATCATAATGAAGGAAAAAATAATCTCCTTTTTAAATTTTGTAAATCTGTCTTTGCAAAAGCACTTGAAAGCAAATTTGATTTAAGTTTCATCCCACAACTTGCTTTCAAACCAAGGCCATAAAAACGAAAATAATCTTTTTTCAAATTTGCTGATATTTGTCTATGCAAATGCCACTTAGAGATAACAAATAGTAACTTGCTTTCAAACTAAGAACCATAAGCATGGAGAAAAAATATTCTCGTTTTTATATTTTCTAATATTTATTTTTGGAAAATCTACTTAGAGGATCGATCATCAAATGACATATTTGCAAAACCAAAAAGCGGCTTCCCCGCTCATTGAAACAGTGGAGAATGACGGGTGATTCGTGATGAAGGAACGAGATAAGAAATCATCTCTCCTAGGACCTCATTACAGACGGATTAATCCAATAATCTAGTTCCTCTAGATACACCTCAATCTCCTTTCCTCGGCCCCCGTACCCCAAACACTCCAGCCACCCTCAACAAACAGCTAGATCGACTGTCTGAAGAGATTAATCGGGATGAATGGATTTATTTGTGGAAGGGTCGTGTCTGTCTGGACCGCGCATGCGCACGAGTTTCTGTTGGGAGTGTTCGGGTCTATCTTGATTCATGGGAATATATTTCTCATGTGATAATTTTCTCCGCATTTCCTGGTGATTTGACGCGAAAATAATTCATATTATATACCTACTAAAGTCTGAATAGGAAACCGAGTAAAAATAAATCAGATGAGTACTTGTTGATTTATTTAAACTGGGGATTGTAAAATCGACCAAGAAAAATATGAGTTTAACTCAAACGAAAATAATTTTTTTTTCAACTTTCCATTAGCAGGAATCATAACTCAAACAATGACTCTAAAAGTAACTTATAGAAAGAAACTTCTGACCAAATATATTTGTATCACTATTCATTTTCTTTACAAAATATATAGCACAGCTGACCATTTTTGCATCACTTCCTCATCTCCCTATATACATTCTCCTTTTCTTCCTTCTTCTGCGAATTCATAAATCATCTCTATAATTTGCAGGTTTCAATTATTCAATAACTTAGGAATCAGTCACCTGACTTTTGAATCCAATTTATTAAGGGATATTAACACTTCCAGGCCTTCGTAATGTTAGTTACTCGTATCTCTGTTATTTGTATATTTCAGTCATTAAGTAAACCGGAGTCACTAATTTTATATTTAAAATCCCATTTTTCAAAAGATATTAGCACTTGCAGGCCTTGGCAATGCCATTAGCCTTCACTAAAGGTAAATCTTAACATTCTCGGAAAGTTAAGAGTGGCAGTGGTGATGAAAAACCTTCCCAGATGATAAGGGGTCGTTACAAGTGTAAGAGCCATCTCGGACAATCTTCATTCCGGACGCTTGGGGAGCCGTTGCAAAGGCTTATATCTCCACCAGCATCACCTTCACTGGTGATGTTGGTGATACTACTATTACTACTACTACTACTACTAGTACCTTGGCTGGTGGATGAGGTCGCGTCATAAACGCCTCTCTTACCTTGTACAAGCAGGAGGTATCATTTTTATCTTTGGCCCTCCAGAGATAAATTGAACGAAGGAATCATCTCTCTCTCTCTCTCTCTCAGAAAATTTCGTCTCAAACTTTCTATCTACGCCTTGACAGTAACAACTTGTTGTTAACAGCCAACACGGTTTCAGACAACAGATCATGCCTATCAAACCTCTTAAGAGTTTTTTCATAACATGCTTGGTATTTACGACAGCAGTATAGAGCAATAGATATACTCTACTTAGATTTCCAAAAGGCCTTTGACAAAGTCCCACACAAGAAACTGATGACAAAAGTTAGAGCTTTAGGAATTGTAGGAGAAACAGCAGACTGGGTCGAAGACTGGTTAACTTATAGAAACCAGAGTCGTAATAAATGGTGAAAAATCTAAATGGGCAGATGGAACAAGCGGAGTTCTCCAGGGTTCTGCCTTTGGCCCGCTCTTTGTTTTTTATTTACATTAATGACATTGATGTAGGCTTAACTAGCAGGATAGCCAAATTTGCAGATGACACCAAACTAGGTGTAAATGCATCAGACTCAGATGCAGTGGAAAGTTTAAGAAATGATCTAATGAAAATAGGAGAGTGGTAAAAAAATGGCAAATGCCTTTAACGTAGGTAAGCGTAAAGTATTACAAATAGGAACAAATAGCCCCTACATGCTACTTGGAAATGACATAAGTAGTGTTGAACAAGAGGACCACCTTGGAGTCATTATTACCAAGGACTTTAAATCCACAAAACAGTGCATAAAAGCTGAAAAGAAGGCACAAAAACTAGTGGGATACATAAAGAGGCAGTTCAAATACAGAAATAAGGAAATGGTGCTGCAGCTCTACACATCAATAGTTAGACCCCATCTTGAATATGCAGTACAGTTTTGGTCACCAACAGTAAGTAAAGACAAATAGAATAGGAGGAGTACAAGTAAGAGCCACAAAGTTAATTCCATCCATCAGGCAAATAGGTTACTGAAGACGACTCGAGAGCCTGAACATTTATGGCTTATTAACACGACGATTGCGAGGACTATGGCTTATTAACACGACGATTGCGAGGACAACTAATAGAAACATTTAAAATACAGAAAGGCATAACAAAAGTAGAAATTAACCTACTTGCATTAAATGAAAAGCTGACAAGAAATAATGTATGGGAACTTCTTTACACACAAGATATGTGACATGGAATAAACTGCCACCAGAAGTTGTCAACAGTGTGGAACAGTTTAAAAGAAAGCAAGACAAAATCATTAGGGCACTGTGAATGCACAGTAAAACCTGCTCCTACAAATATGTGAGCACAAGATGTCTCCTAATCCTTGTAACTACTTGTATGTCAATTTTCTTGTGTTTGATGTTTTATTGACTTCTCTAGCTTCTGTTTCGGTAGCTCATTGTTAATATATTATTATTATCATTTTTTTTTTGGGGGGGGGGCTTAAAAGTTAGTACGTGAAAGTGGACCGCCTCCAGTCTTGAAGTGTATTATTTTTTTTAAATCTCCCAATTAACTTCACGGATAAGTTTCTGCTTAAGTTTAGCACAACTTCAAACGTCTCAGAATTTTATAACCAATTTCTAAAGGGTTGAAGGCCTTATGCCACTTGTGAGCACACCCAACCTCTACCCCACACCTCAAATCCCAAAGAATTACCGGTGACTTTTTCATCCCTTCTACCACCAGGATTCGGAATCACCGGCTTTCTATTTTGTTCCTACAGTATGCACATACTTAGGCGGCGTCTTTCAACCTATAATTCAACCCTTCAAGCGAAGATTCGGGTCTGTTATATATATATATATATATATATATATATATATATATATATATATATATATATATATATATATATAATATATATAATATATATATATATATTAGGGGGGGAGGGCGTTTCCTATAACATTCATTCTTTCAAGGGTAACTATTTTCATCTGTTTAAGAAAAGCAGAAAATAACAAACATTCATCCCTCTTGACTGGATGTTTAGCAAAAGGCCACAACGAGAGAAAATGGAATAGGGTATATAAGAGTTAGACCAAAGGCAAAGCACTGGGCCCTATGAGGTCACTCAGCGCTGGAGGGATAACAGACACACGGAAGACCTCGCAGTCGCACTATGGAACTACTGTTAGGAGAGGTTGGAGAGAAAGCTGGAAGAACGTGATTATGGACGGAGGTATTGTAAAAGGAATTTAAGAGATTGCAGCTAGTGGCCGAAGGGACGCTGCAAAGACAAGAGAAAAATGTCATGCGCAGAGGGCGTCGAGGAAAAGGCCAATAATTCACCAGCAGGGAAAAACAAGTCTCCCTGCATGCCGTTGGCGCAAACAGGATACATATTCGCTACCTTCTCATTATTCTGCCTTTCCATCTTTTGCTTAGAAAGAAATCAGATATCTCTTTAAGTGATGTGGCTGAGGGTTAACGTCAGTCCCTTAAAGGGCTCTTGTACGTACTAGCGAAATGTATCACTGCACAGAGGACGGACAAAATAATATTATTGGGCATGGGTGACAAGTCATAGAGATCCTGATGCCAGTCAAGAGTGCCTACCAGGTCAAAGTGGTCTTGATGGCACAGCCTCCAGCACGTCACACACAAGAACTCTGGCTTCCTTTAAACTCAAGAGTTTTTCTGTCACGTCAGCAACACCAGAGTCACCCTTGACAACTTGATTGATGAGGCTGACGTATTCACCTTCACCCTGACCTCAACTACCCTCCCTTCATAGACTCGCTTCTGTGTAGCCAGTCCCAATCACATGACATTTAAAAGTGCCCCAGGACTTGAAGTAATGCTCTATCCTAAATATTCCTTTGATGTTTATATTTTTCCCGGAAAAACAGTTGTCAGGGAACAGGACAAGCTTCACCTGGTCGTCATGGTGATCAGTCTCACTGTAGTGATTGACAACTCAATCGCACAATCTTGCATGAGCTTTGCCCTGCCGTGACCTCGTCCCGTATGTAATGGTCGACTTCTGAGCTTTTATAGCGAATGCACAAAAATTGAAGATCCAAACCTTTCTTTCATATATACATAGAAACTTGACATATTTAGTGTTGGCAACGTTTGTTGCACACCTATCACAACTTCACCACCACTGCAAATGAAGCACTAAAACTTTCTTACCACATGATCCAAGTGCTTTGTGCTTTTCAACTTCGCCTTCCATTTCATCTAAATTTGCCTGGGCACAACTCTAACGTTACTTTATAATTCTGAATACTATTATTCAACAGATCACCAGTGCTCCTTGTATCAAATTTTGCAGGTGAGAACCTAGTACCGAAATGAGGCCTTAACCTTATACCTTAATAAATAAAAGTATCAACTAAAACAGGGATGGAAGTCGTCCTTGAATTCGATATTCAAGTCATACAACTATATCACCAACAATCTATATACAGAATGAGTTTTGTCTCCATAAATAATGCCTCAGACCTTAAGATTGTATAGGAAGGTTTGGCACCGACATCGTTAATATTTGCAGATAACATGTCTGGGCGTTGTAATTTCCCATGACCATTATATAATATATATATATATATATATATATATATATATATATATATATATATATATATATAATATATATATATATATTATATATATATATATATATATATATATATATATATATATATATATATATATATATATAATATATATATAGATTATATATATATATAAAGGCCGAAGCAAGGGCTCACTGCAAACACCTAGAAGGAACTTTGAAGGCGAGGCATCCTGAACTTTCGAGGGTTAATTATGATCAAAGTCAGCGTTTCACGATACAATCCAAAGTCACATATCAACCCTGAGCATGATTTTGCAGACATCAGTATGACAATTCTGAATCCATGTAGAAAATCCACACTGACAACTGTACACGATAACAGATTTTTATGAAGTAAAATCACTGAACACTATATTCACAGATCCACACGCCAAAATCGAAGGAGTTCGTTAAAACATTAAAATAACCAACGAACACGAAAGTGAGACGGAGATTAACTTGAGTCAAAACAGAGAAAGGAAAACCCGTTACCCGCAACAGGCGATGAACGATTGTGGTACTGAGGAAGTCATAGTTTAACGACCGTTCGGTCTTTTGAATCGTTTCAGATCCTAAGATGGGTTAGGTCGTTGCGGTTTCGGACCTGGCATATAACAGAAAAGCATTGGCTATCAATATGTTTTACAAATTTCTACAATAATTTCTTATTTTTGATTGTTCAGGATTAGTTAACATGCTCCAGTCCTATGCCGCTGTGGGAATGTATACGTATATGAACATCCATGTGCAAAAACAACACACAAACAATATATATAAGTATATATCGTGTACTTACGTATTTTCAAAAGCTTTCAACTGTTCCCCAGCATTTAGGCGAGCCTAAATATTTGAAAGCACTCTGAAATAAGGCGATTTTCTGTAGCCGGAACCAATTTCCTATCTCGCAAAAATAAAAAGAAAAAAAGAAAAAAGAAAAATTGATATTCTTTTATTAGACCGCAAATGGTAATTTCTCCGAACTGGTACTGTGACCAAATAAACATAATCGATTCGGTGACCTTTCATTTAAAAATACACAAAAGATTTTCCTGATGAATCCGAATTTTTTATCGTAATATTCAGAGATGAGGAATTTCGAAATTCCGGATCCAAGAAGTGAAAATAAAGTTTGGGCATCACGATTGATTGATTGATTTGTTAATTCTTACTGGCGTCGCAACGACGAGGTTATTGATAGGCATCACGAGGCGAAGGCGAAGGATAACCTCATCAGGTCCAACAGGTGTCACGATTTCAAAAAGATGCTTTAACTTCATCGTCCCCTCTGCTTCCCCCAGGGTTTAATCTGGTCCCATTATGCCCCCAAATATGGGGACGGAATTGTGGGTCAATATTCTGGGTTTTACCGATTTTTTTTTCCAGACTAGTTTTCATTAGCGTCATTTCCGATGGACGAAATGTGTTAAAAGCGAACCTCATGATTCGTGGATTTGCAAAATTCGGTCAGCAAGCTCCTGACGAGGACTGAATTACCGATCGATACTCAGGTGTTCAGAATTTTAGTTCGAAAAATATTTAGACCTGAAGTGTCACACTTCAGGTCAAAATATTTCTCGACCTGAAGTGTGACACAAAAGTATAAAACGGTGATGAGGATGGTTTTTGAATTCCCAACCAACGTCTGATCGATTATTAGAGGGGCTCATTTGGATGCCAATTTTAAAACAACTCTTCAGGATTTTGTCGAATGGAAATATATGAATGCATAAATGCGCATTCATCCAATTTCGAGGTTAATGCACCTATATCATTACTGGTGGACAAAAGGTTATAATATATGATTGGGTTTACTTAAAACTAACAAAACCGATATAAAACTATAATTTATACAACAATTAATGATAGTTGTTTGTGGTTTTATGGATAAACTGGTAGCACACTACAGTCATAACCAAAATTTATATCATGGAATCAGTATGTAAGTAATAAACGAAAGTTATAAATCAGGGAATTTTAAATCTAACAGAAGGAATCCTTAATAATTAATTGTATAATTAGATTGAAATTTACTTACAATTGTAATTGTCACCTTACCATTACATAACTGTCAGATTCATTTATAATTACACATCACACGCACACTCAAACACACACACACACACACACACACAAACACACACACACATATGTATATATATAAATATTATACATACATGCACACGCACACACACACATATATATATATATATATATATATATATATATATATATATATATATATATATATATATATATATATATATTGTCCAATAACTGAATTATTCTTGAAATATGAAATTGTTCCAACTCTGTTTCTTGAAAAAAAAAAAGAAAAAACAATAAGTGAACGTCACGGAATGATACCAATAAAGAAGAATTAGTATCACGAATATTTTGCAGATTAAAACAACGATTCGCTGTAGTCAAGTCTATGTTTCATTCAGCCCCAAAACAAGATTTGATGCAGCGCCAAACAGACCAGTCACTCGTTAACAAAAAGATATAATATGACGTCACGGCTTCCATAACAAAGAGGCAGAGCCTAAATTGACTCAAGCTTGTTTCATGTCCACAAATACTTGGATGGGACCAGAGAGCTTCAGTAACAGTTTGGCCATTTTCTACACGAGAAACTACTGTAGTCAGCCTAATTACCATTTAGGTTACCTTTGGTTAAGTAATTTGGTCTAAGCCATCACTGCAGGCTGACCTGTCTTCCCATATATTTAGGCCTATTTCATCAGGAAGCTTCCATTATGGACGGCCGAGTACTTACGTACAATTTATGTAATTCTGTAATGTTGCACCTGGACTTGTCCTACGTGATATTAGCTTGTTGTTAATAATAATAATAATAATAATAATAATAATAATAATAATAATAATAATAATAATAATAATAATAATAATAATAATAATAATAAATAATAACAATAATGATATTCAATGCATCAATACGTGTCTGTCTGTTCCATCAAAACTTCTGAACAAAGTTTATTTATTGTTCATAACTGTTTGATGGGGCAAAGGGGAGGGGAGGGGGGGGCAGTGAGCTAAAAGGTGACGGGATATTCTGCTGGGTATTAGGTTATTAAGTAACTCGTATCCGATCCTATATTGGGGAAGAATGAGCACTGCAACATTCCCAACACACACACACACACACACACACACACACACACACAGAGAGAGAAGAGAGAGAGGGGAGAGAGAGAGACGAGAGAGAGAGAGGAGAGAGAGAGAGAGACGTTATTGGTCATCATGGGTCAAAGTATTATGCTGATTTAAGGAATGCTTGAAGACTTAATGCAACAGAGCCATTATGTCTCCTTTAGTGTATGTGTGGATGTTATTTATTTGTAATGTATTTGAGTGTATATATGTATATATAACATATAACAAACATCTGCTCAAACGAGGAAAAAAAATGGTTTAAACGATCTCAACAAGTTCAAAGGAGGAAGGGAAGGTGAATTGAGAGCAGCATCTGGTCATTTTGGAGTTCGACCTGAGGGAGGGAAAGGGACACATTCGATTCAGTTGCCCATCGACAGAAGGCGACACAGTATCAACCAGATCCTGAGGGCTGAGGGGACGAAGGGAACTGCAGTACTTTGTAGAATGGGAATCTATTGACAGTTAGAAATAAGATGCAGTGGGAGATTCGATGTTGGAGAGGAGGAATACACGAAAAAGGAACTTGTTCTCATTCAAGATGTTCAGACATTAATCTTTTTTTAATGTTGCATATTTCACACTTAATTGCTTGATATTGTTATGTATCTCAGTATATGTATGATGCATATGTATACACACAAACACACACATATATATATATATATATATATATATATATATATATATATATATATATATATATATATATGTATATATATATATATATATACATATATATATATATAATATATATATATATATATATATATATATATATATATATATATATATATATATATATATATATATATATAAACGAAGAATAGAATACACATGCAGGTACAAAATACGTAACTGGAAAGAATACGCGCCAACGGTTGAAAAATACAGTCACTCAATATTGTTTTCAAAATAACAGATCATCTGGGATAACATCCAACCGGGAAGGTATTTTGATTTTCTCTTTTAAATGAGCTGGAAAAAAAAGAAGGTCTAAGCATATTTCGTCAAAATAATCATGTGTTTCTGATGAACACTAGAATTTCCGAAATATAAGAGCGGAAAAGTTATATTTATCATGGGAGTGCATTGATAAAACACCCTACAGCGGCCATCTACTTGGAAATGGAAAAGAAACGTGTTAGTCAGATTAATAGAATATGGAAGCAATCTTCGTAAAGAAGATTTTTTCTCTCTCTCTTTGTCTCTATAAATCTTCAGCTGGAAATCCTTATGGACTGAGTCAGACTGTGAGCACAAGTGGGCTCCAAAAGGAAATCACTCTGTAGAGAGAGAGAGAGAGAGAGAGAGAGAGAGAGAGAGAGAGAGAGAGAGAGAGAGAGAGAGAGGAGTTATTGGAAATGGTGATAAATAAACAGAGGAAAAAAAAACTAAATTTAAGAGATGTCAGCAGCAGAGAGCAGGAATGAATTTGCTTCTCACATAAACATCTGGAGGTCGAAGATCCCACAGTTGCACTAGGGAAGCCATTCCCCATTTTAATTGCGGGTAAAATAAAACTCCTGGGAAAATGTGAAGTATTAAACCTGATACTAGAAAACGACATACCATTTGCAGCAGCAAACAGGAGCGAGGTCAGGTCAAGAGGATGCAGAGGACTTATGCAGTTGCAGTGCATGCTATGCAACAAACAATGAAATCACCTTTATTTTACGTATGAGGTAATGACGTCAAATTCAAATGAAATCAAAATTAATTTGGAAGAACGAAATCAAACCAGGAAAGCTGAAAACAGAACTTTTCGCCCTCGACCCATTCATTGCGCTTTCCTCCCTTCCAGCGAAGACCTGGAGCTTCCAGCCCTGGGCTCGATGGGGCTTTTAAAAGCGTGTACAGAGATGATCGACTTCCGATATTTCCAATACTCTCTAGAGGATCTCCTCTAAACCCCCTCAGCCAATACAATCTCTAAAAGGGTTTCTGGTTATTCTACGGAAACAGTTTTTACGAATATTTGTTTTTTGCTTTTTTTTCTTTTTTTAAGTCAGGCCTTATACAATCAGATGAGGCCTATTTAAACGGGATAATATTTGTGATAGACAAGAAGAGGTTATAGCGTTTAACAGTATTATTTGCTAGACGAATCGGATTTGATACAACTCTCTTGATCACATCCTATACATGCTATAGACAAGAGTACTTTAAAAGTAGTTCTTCGGAAAAATGAAAATAAAAAATAAACTGCAACAAATATTCATACTGAAATATGTAACTGAATCCGTCTTCCATTTTATTCTGAATAAATTCAAAAGGTCGAATTTTCTCCCCCAAAATTGCCGTCATAACAGGAACCGGATCCCCTGTAGCAGGGGGTTCCTCACTTTTTGATGACTCCAGACCCCCAGTGAGTTGTCCAATATGGTTCCATACCCCCTTTGCTTAAGTCCACTTAAGTCCCAATTGTTGACAATATAACTTAATATACTCACTTTAATACATACTTCAGGTATGAATAGCTACGAACAGAACATACAAGAAAATCAAATGTATTTATGGTTTAAAATAATTTTTTTTTTTCACAAAATGTACCCATGAATACACTGACACATTAAAATCAAACATATATAAATTTCCAGAGATCAAGTCACAAATCCCCGATGGCGTGGTTGGTTTGGTGTTGGCGTGCCACCTCGGTGGCTGCGAGTTCGATTCTCGGGCATTCCACTGAGGAGTGGAAGTCCCGTAAAGCCGTTGGTCCCGTTGCTGACTAACATTACACTTGTTCTATATAGCGTAAACACCATACAAACAAACAAACAATACAATCTTAAGATAAAATTGGGTACCGCCCTCATGAGGGCAGCTTCAACTATTTTCCTTTTCTGTGAATTGTTTTTTTTAAACAACAATTTACTCTTTTGCCAATCAACGCTATAGGTAGTTGGTGTATGTGCATCAATAAAGCATTATTCATATGGGTTAGTGGATGATGTATGCATTATTATGAAGCATTATTCACAAGCTTCTAGAGTGGCAGTTTGGTGATGACCGAAGATGGCTATAAGTTTTCTCTCTTAATACTTGTAACTTTTCTTCTTTTGTACAGAACTCTCAATGCCGAGAACAGGAGTAACTTTGTATAAAGTCCATAATAATATGACTAATGGTAGAATGTGACATTTTTCTATAAAGTCTCACATTCTACCACTGATATTGTGAGCCTTATACAAAATTTCTTTCTTTTATTGTAACACATTGTAATCACCTGAAGAGGAGGCCATTTGGTCTTAGCGTTTATATTTCATAAAAAAGGAGGGGGCTTAATTTACTCTTACAGGAAGATAACTGTTTGATTATATAGTATATATCAGGTAAATTATTTTACTTATACATAAGCGTATAACCCTATTGCAGCTTGTAGCACTTTTGGGGAAATTGCTTCGACTTTGTGAGATGAAATTTCTCAAAAACATTTTGAACATGAAACATCTATATCCACAGCCCATTTCACGTATTCACCGAGCACGACTTTCAAACCTTCCAGAGGTTATATAAGTCTTCTGAATGATTGATCGGTTTCTGTAGACTGACGTCAAAGTGGCGAGAAGGAAATATGGGTTAAGTTACGGTCCTGATAATAAAAAAGAAAATGGTGAAATGTAAGATTAACGAGAAGGATAAAGATTAAAAAACGAAAAAGGTGAAACGCATGATTCAAAAATAATGAAATTATAGAAAAATTAGGATAGAAAATAAAAAAAACGAATAAAAGAGAGGAAAAACGAACCTCAAGAAGAAAGGAAGGAGAAAAAGACGCAAAGAAAAGACACAAAGTGAGAGAGGCAAGAAAGATTAAACGGCAGTTAAGGTTCAACAGAGGATGGAAGACGCCTTATTTATCTTCGCAGGTTATTTGTGTGTGTGTGTGTGTGTCTGTGTGTAGGGGCAGGGGTGTTGGTGGGAGTGGAAGGGGTGTGGGGGAGGGTGTGGGCGAGAAAGGACCTCTTGTGGGAAAAGTTCTGTGGGAGGATTTGGAAGCCGAGCAGATGTTATCAGAACCAAGTTAAGAGGTTGAAAGCAATTTTCTCTTTGAAAGTTTTTCCGAAACAATTTTATTGTGTAAATTTAAATTTCAGATGCTGATTACAATTGGATGGAAAGCATTTCATTTCTCTACTCTCTCTCTCTCTCTCTCTCTCTCTCTCTCTCTCTCTCGTCCTCTCTCTCTCTCTCATCTCTCGTCTCTCTCTCTCTCTCTCTCTCTCTCACCAAATATTTGATTTTCATATAAATGCAAATGAGAAAACCACAGTGGTGATATAACCTTTCCTTCTTCTCCCAGAAATATTGAGAGAGAGTTTGAAATGAATCAAAATTATCATAAAGATCATAATAAATTACTCCCTTTTTGCGCAATATCTCTTCTCTCTCTCTCTCTTTCTGTCTCAATGCTTAGGCCTCAATCTCTCTGTCTCCCAATTGTGTCTCAATGAATAGGTCTCAATATTTAGTTATATATCTAACCTAAAGACGACCCCATTATATATCTCTTCATAAAACAAGAAAGTCATAGATTAAAAATCCTTGAAAGCCACGAATTATTCGCTCTTGAAATATTGATATCACATTTTCTTTACTAGGATAAAAAAAAAAAAAAACTCTCTAAACTGGGAGCAGTCCAGTATTACTTTTAGTTGTGAATGTTATAAAACAACGATTCCTTCTGAAAAAAGAAAAATAACTATATCGCTTGAGGGAAACAGCAATTCCGTCCTGGAACGCCACCTGTCCAACATCCAAATGAAAAAACACCGAGAGAGAAAGAAATCTGTAAAACCAACTTTTCCTCAAAATGGGAAACATATCTGAGGAACCTTTCAGGAAAGTCCCGGGCGACGGGAAGGCACAACTCGATTAGACTGTTCTTCGTTTGGCCTGGAGTTTTTGATACAGTCTATAGTTTTTTTTTTTCTTTTACCAGAAGCTAAAAGGATTCAATTGGAGGGCGAGGGCAGAACTGAAAAAGGAATTCAATTACTATTTTCTAAAATAACTTGCCTCTGTTTCGTACACTGCATGAGAATATATATTAATTAGATATATATATATATATATATAATATAATAATATATATATAATACGATATATATATAATATTATATAATATAGATATATAGATATATATATATATATATATATATATATATAAGATATATAGATATATATATATATATATATATATATTATATAAATAGAATATATATAGATATATATATATAATATATAGATATATTAATGTATATATATATATACATTATATATATATATATTATATATATATATATATAATATATATAGATTTATATAGTATAATATAGATATATATAGTATAGGATATATAATATATATATAGTAATAGATAAGATATATATATATATAATATATACATATATATATATATAATATATATATTATATATATATATATATATATATATTATATTATTGTAATATATATATTATGTATATATATGTATATTATGATATATAATATATATATATATATATATATAAGTTATATTATATATATATGTATATATATATATGTAATATATATATATATATATAGTAATATATTATATATATATTATATATATATATATATATATTATATATTATTATTCTATAAGTATATATATATATATATATATATTATATATATATATAATATATATATATATAGTATATTATAATATGTTTATATATATATATATATATAATATATATATATATATATAATTATATATATTATATATCTATATATATATATATATATATATTGTATATATACTACTATTATATTATATATATATATATGTGTGTGTGTCAAGGGAATTTTATGAACTTTAACGGAAACTTTAATTGCTTTTATAATAGCCGCTACTGAACATTTCCGCCCGGTCAAATCAAAATGTGGTCGTTCTTTTTCGCGAATTCTGCTGCTAGCAAACAGACGGACAATAGACGAACTAATCGAGATAAAAAACGTAACCTTGACAGAGATGATAATAATTAATAAATCTATCATAAGAATTCTCTCAAATCCCACAGCATCGTTTCCAACTACCCTCTCTGATCATCAGGTAACAAGCCTCGTTGGGGAAAGTGCCGTCAGTGCACCTCACAATTTGTTTGTTTGTACGTTGCATGGAACCAGTGGTTATTCAGCAACGGGACCAACGGCTTTAAGTGACTTCCGAACCACGTCGAGAGTGAACTTCTACCATCACCAGAAATACACATCTCTAACACTTCAGTGGAATGCCCGAGAATCGAACTCACGACCACCGAGGTGGCAGGCCCAAGGCCATACCGACATTACTCAAGGGTGTTTGCAGCGTTTCTTCAGCCCCCAGCTGCATCCACTTTTTGCCTTTTACTTGACCTCCGTTCCCCTTCCTCTTTTCAGTCTTGCTGTTCAACCTCTCTAGCCATTACTTCTTAGAGCAACTGAGGAGGTTTCCCCCAGTTCCATCTTTAGAGCCTCATATTTATCTTCTTAATTTTCTTGATATTTTTTATCTAGCTGTCCAACCCCTTTAACTCCCTCATTTCACTGCCTTGAGCCCTGAATGGCAGAAAGTGACCCAGCGTTTGGCTTCACGGCTTCTATTTCTTCAAATCAGTCAGATCAGAAAAAGAAAAAACACACACACACACACAGAGCAAGAAGGACGACTGAAAACCCCCAAACCAAACCACTTAAAGATCCCGTCAGCTGTTCTGAAGAGATCAACTCGTCGTGGATAATTAATTAAAACCGTAATTAGCCACAAAGTTTAAACGGCAGCAATTCACTCGCGCTCGTTTCATATTGAGACAGAGAGACGACCAAGGCCAACCCTCATTTGATTCGCTAATTATTTATCACGACTTTGTCTCTCACAGGAGTGAGAGAAGTTCGGAGGAAGGAACATAGAATTGAGGCCAAAAGCCAAGTGCTGGGACCTATGATGTCATTCTGCGCTGAAAGGAAAACAAGAGTAGAAAGGTTTGAACGGTGTCACGGGAGGAAAACCTCAAAGCAGTTGGTCTATGAAACAATCAGTAGGAGAGGATGGAAACTGGAAAGTGACTTGCAGGAAAGAGAATCTGAAAGGGGTTGCAGTTAAGGGCCGAAGGGACGCTGCAAAGATACTTCAGTGATGCCCACAGTGCACCACATGAGCAGCACTGACGGCACTAACCCCCTGCGGGCAAAGACGTTCAGAGGAAAAACTCTTCACCTCTCAGTCAGTCAGTGAAGCGATGTTTACTGCTTCGATGCTAATGTCAATAAAAACATAGAATAGTCATAAAAGGGAAATCAAAATCATACCAAAGGTGAGACAACTCTTTTTTCCTGGGACATGTCCTAAGGTAAATTGTTCCTGATCTGGACTTTTATAAAGTCCGCAATGGGACCGCTATGAAATGAGGATAAAGGATCATTTCGCTGGAATGTTTCCAGAACGGAAAACATTTCTGGCCTGGAATGTTAAGGTCATGGAAGAACGTCAGGACCTTCGAAATCCTTTTTTCTTCTTCAAATTTTTTTTTATAAACTTCAAACTCTCACCGATCACTTCTCATCAAAAACTTGAACTCTTTTTCATATTTGATGCCCGAAAGAAAAAAATTGAATTATTTTTTTTATTTTGTGTTTTTGGCATAGCTGTACTTTTTTGGTTTATGATTTCGAACTAATTTTATTAGTGCATGCTATTGCATGGATGTTTATCTATTTGCAAAATAAAAGTTCATGAAAAAATATACAAAAACTAAGCAAGCAGCAGTTAGTCAGAGTTAATAAAAAAAATTTAATGCAGCGCAATCGTCAAAACCACACTCTTATCAACTTTGAAGTATGATGCGGGCGGGGGGGGGGGGGGGGGGGGGGGGGGGTCGTCCTGCTGGAACACAGACGAGTTTGTTTGGGTGAAGGCGTTGAACAAACATTTTCGCCTATTGTACCCTTTATTACCTTCTCCTACTGTTATGTACCCCGCCCTCACCCATCATGGCTGACAAACTCAAGTTTTATTTAGGATAATCAAGTTTTATTTAGGATAATGAAAAGATAGCATTATAGGAGTGTTGGTCAATAAATTCAAATTTATTACACAAATAAAAATCATGATTTAATAACAAAATGCTTGAAAATTACTTACACAACTCAATGTGAAATGTGAGGCTGATAATCACTGATGGGATGTTTCGTTGTGTGTATTCCTTGTTTGTTCACGTACCCTCATGATCAATGTTGCGTACCCCCCCCAGTGGTATGCGGACGACCCCAGTTGGACAACACTGGACTTGCTTGTTGAGAAGGGTGTAATAAACTTCCTCAGTGACACTCGTATTTTTCGGCAATTACAACAAGGTCACTCACACCACCATACGCAAACCCAGCCCATACATGATATATTGGGGGTGCTTAACGGTGGGGGGCGAGGGGTCGCTATCAGCACTTGACCAGACCTGTTTTCCCTTAGAACCAGATACGTAAAAGGTAGATTCATCGCATGATACCGAAGAGTCTTTTATTCTATATACCTTGGCATAATACCTTCCTCCAATCCTCATCAGTCCATGATGCGTATGTCTTACCAAAGGCGAGACGTTGCAGCTTCTGTCGCTTTTTGCGGCAGCAACCCTTTTGTAACCCAGCTGCCTCTGGAGAACGCGACGAACAGTCCTGGTTGATGCTTCTCCCAAAGCTTGGGGGTTTTGTTCTTTCAACTCCTTCGAGGTGAGGCTACGATCTGCTTCTACTGAACGTTTGAGCATTCGAACAGCACGCGGAGAGTTTTTTTTTTTTTTTTTTTTTTTTTTTTGCTGGGGGGGGCGGGGGGGTGGGGGGGGGGGCGGAGGGGGGTCATGGCTGGTCCCAGGATTGGGGGACTACCACCACCGCCACCAGCTTTAAAGTCTTCCCACTGTGTAGCTACTGTCCTGCCTTACCAGTCGTCTGGGCAATTTGCTTAGTTTTATTTCCTTCCTGGTGAAGAGTACCGTATATTTCGGCGTATAAGTCGACCCTTTAGCCCCAAGGTTTGGGAGACATACTGGGGACAGGATGGGAGACCTCAAGAGCACAATATGGTTAGAAGGTGCAACGAAAAGGGGACCTGAAAATTAAGCCGTCCTTACCCTTTCATGGCTCATTTACACACCGAGTGGCGTGAGCAGTGTTGCCAGATGGCTCATGCAGAAATCGGCTATAACTAGCTCTGATAATGGCTAAAAACTGGCTGCACTTACTAGTAGATGGCTAAAAAAAATGGCTAAATCTATTTGTGCATTTTTATTAATATTTTCCTAAGAATTCATAAAAAAAATCTATGCCTTGCAATTTAATCATTATAAACAAAGTACTTTCTTTTCTTATTTGGCTCAAAAAGTAAATTAAAATTCTGTATCAGAAAGTGTGCACCGTAACATCATTAGTTCAATCAAAAGTATTGTAGCAAAAAGTCTACTGTATTTTAATAAATGCAAACAAATTCAAACAAATTAAGTCCTCTTAATAAATAAAATAAATTCTAAAACTATTCACGTAGCATACATTAATAAAATGTATAAAAAAAATTTTAGGTTTACATAATTTGCAATAAAATATTTAGATCATCATCATCATCCATTTCTTCGGTATATGATGTTCCAGGTTGATCCACTGTGCCTTGTTTCGAATGATGATACTTTTCCCTTGATGTTACTACAGCAAGTACTACTGAATCTGGAAAATTATATGTCACAAGTTTCTGATATTCTGTTTAGCCCATACAGTATATGAAGTAATGCATTAGTTGTATCTGTTTTCATTCTATTCCTTAATTTGGTCTTAATGAGATTCATTTGACTGAAAACTTTCAATTTCAGCGTTAGAATGGGGCAAACTCAAGATTGTTATGGCAATAGATGAAAGCTCATAATAAGGATTTATATTCGATGCATCTTTCTATCCATTAACTTCAGCCCAAAATTTCACAGCATTTTTGTTTCGCGCCATTTTACTAGAGTTATGTTTGACCATTGGAGTTCAATTTTTGTAATATTTTCTGCACTTATACCCAAAGATTCTAAGAGTGGGGCAATCGAGTTTTTCACTACACATAGTGTGTTTTCAACACAGAACAGTGACAGTTTTTAGTACTTGCACATTATCAGGTAGTCTGTTGCGAATATCAAAAATTGAGAACATCGTTCTCTAAGGCTTTTCTCTCGATCCTCAGGGAGATGTCTGGGTAGGTCGGATAACAGCTTTTCGATTTCATAACCTAAGTACAATTTAGGAACTAAGTAGTCTTCCAAATTCCAAGAGAATGGATCAACCCGATGCCGGTTTGAAGGAAGTATCACTCTGCTCACTAGATTTTCAATCAAAAGTGTCAAGTCATCAAGTAATTTTGTTGGGTTGCAGTCATTAGATTCAAAAATTTTGTTCTCTCTCTGAACCTCATTTAACACTGACTTTAGAAAAACCAAATATGCATCATTATATTCATCACTGTACAAAGAGTGGAGCATTTCTGAAGTGCAACATCTCTCAGATGATTTTCTTAAACTAAAATGACTTTTTAGCTCCAGCCATTGGTCACATAATCTTTGCACTGCAGAAGCTATGACAACCACCGGGTTTGGCAAGCTTGCACAATCTTGAGGGGCTCATGTCCATCATTTATGAGCTTGAATAAGTCAGTGTATGCTTGCTGTCTTCAGGAAGACCTAGCAAACCAATTATAGGTTTCACTAACAAAGAATTATAGGTTCCTGGGCATAGTCTCTGAACATGCACGAGACAGCTAGCTGGACTGAATGACATACACAGCAGACATGCACTAATGCAGGAATTTGTTCCTATAGTTTTTTTTATAAACACCATTGTTTATCCCAACCATGACACTAGCATTGTCAGATCCAATGCCAACCATATTCTGCAAGTTCAGCCCAAAAACATGTAAAGACGATTTCAGAGCATGGATGATACCATTTGCATCACCTTCGTGTAGAGGAGCAAGGTGTAAAAATGTAGAAACTAACTTCTGTGACTGTTCACTAAGGTAATGAATAGCTAATCCCAAACATTTAATAGCAGATATATCTGTGGATTCATCGATTAAAATACTGTAATTCCCATCACTTATGTCTTCCTTCAGCTTAGCAACAAAGTGGGGCATAGGAACATTTTTAAGTACTGCAGAGTATTTTGTTTTATGCATTGCAATACCTACTGAAGTCTACCAGGTGATCACAAGAACTAATCGCACAATATTTAGCAATAAAAAGGCACAGCTGGGCCTCTGCTCGAGCCACATCGCGAGATTTTTCAACTTTAGGAAAACTAATCTTGGATTGCCTGGAAAAAGAAAATGGTTTACTATTCACTTGGTGCTTCTTACTTTTGACATGATCCTTTATGTCGTAGAATTTTGCTTTAATTGTTGTCTTGCAATACCTGCAATAAACATTTCTTCCATTCATTAGGAACTTCTGTGATCCAGTTTTTGCATACCTCCTCTTGCAGCCATTCTTTTCTAAACTTTTGCTTGTATAAGACTTGCTTTGGCATATTTAAAATCATGATAATTCCTCCACTTTATGGGTGTCTGGTTTACTGGTGGTTCCTTACTGAATGAATGTACAGTTGTTTGATATTAAGCTGGCCTTGTGCCAGCACGGGCTCTTGCTCCTAGAGCAGCCCGTAGGAATGTACAGTTGTTGTTGTTAAAGTTTAAGCTGGCTTTATGCCAGCACGGGCTCTTGCTCACAGAGCAGCCCGTAGGGCATCTACAGTTGTTGTTTGAGATTAAGCTGGCTGGTGCGAGCCGCAAAGTAGTTATTACACACAGACAGGGCAAAACATCTGTGTTTGTTGACAGCCAAACAGATGGCGATTGTGAGAGACATGATAAACGTACAATGATACAACATATATCAATGGAAAGGCCAGAAAATTCCACAGATGGCCAATTGCATGAGATTCGAGACAGATTTTAATGAATACAATGCAGTAGCATAATATATGTGAAATGGCGAGACGTTTGGCGTCTTCACAGACAGAAACATACATACAGTTTGATACAGAAGATTTGGCGGAACATTATGAGTACATGATTGGAATGCTTGAATGGCAATGCAAGTAATGGTGATTGTACATGAATCGAGACAACAATGGTTAGGGAGAAACAAAGGGAAATATTGTATGGTAGAAGTTGCTTTCCTTGAGACAGAGAAAACGGGATGCTTTGTCTTGTTTCCTCCGATGGATTACGCACACACACATGCGCTAGAAAGAGACCGCGATGCGTCTCTTACAGGACACAACATGTTAAAACTTTTTTTGAATTTAACGGGCAAATCATAAACGCCAAGCAGTCCCTCCTCCTCCCATGGATACCGTCATACCTGTCGCCGGCCGTTAAAGTTACAGCCGGTGCCAACTTTTAAATACTCAATCATTTTTTGTAGTAGTAGTAATAAAAATAATATAAATAATATCATAGCTGAAAATCGGCCAAAAAATGGCTAAGAAACTCGAGAAATCGGCTGATTTTTTCCGGCTGTCGGCTGCATGAAATATTTTTCAGCTAGATGCTGCCAAACTCGTACTGATTATTCAAAATTATCTTTTTTTTTCACCAAAATTATCGCAAAATATATCGTATGCATGTGAAAAATGATCGTATCTTTTATTACTACATTATGCTCTACAGTAATCAACAAAACATTTCTTGTATCAAAATAAATGCATGTATAGCTTTTATACATTTATTATAAGGCGAAAATAGTATTAATCAAACTTCTGTTCTCATTAAAAAAAGTGATATTTTACAGTCAATAAACATATGAAACTGAAACCCTACATCAACCCTACATCATACATTGTGCATAGCAAAACAGTAAACCAAAATCAAAGAAAATGTTTTTTACCAAAATTAACGAAAAGATTCTTTACTCCAGGCTACGCTATCATACAGCTTGTGACTGATTTTTAAACTATTTCTTGTTTTTGTCTTTAAAAAGGTTGATCTTACTGAAACACTCTCGCATTCAGCATTCGAGTGGGGGAAGACTGACCGCACACAGCAAAATGTGCCAGTTCAAAGGAAATTATCCCCACTCTGTAAAACTTTCACCCAGAATTTATCTACTGACAGTATATCATCAATATGCAGTATATCTTAGAATGCTGGTAACATTCTCCATTGATCATCAATTTTCTGTATTAGTGAACAATTATCTGGTGACACAATGAAAGGAAGTTCAACTATGAGAGACTATAAAGAGGGAGTTGATTTTCTAAAGGAATTAGACACTGCATTTCAGGAGTTAAGCAACACAGCTTGGAGGTCACACTGTCCTTAAAATCATACCTTTTCTTGGTCTCCGCACCTGCTATTAATAAGAAGTCCCTACAGCGTTTATGAAAATCAGTCCATTTAGATTTATTTTCATTTGGATTTAGTTTGTCAAGTTCTTTACGTACCCCCAGTCCAAGATACAACTCACTATCCCTAAGGTATTTATCTTGCCTAAAAGGATCAACTGTCTTAAAATCAGTCTTTATGATGTACTCTCTTTCCATGAAAGAAAGTAGTAGCTCCCTATAAAGCATGCATAACTTCTCATGCAGTACTGTGGTTACTGTGTTATCAGATTGAAAATAGGCATTGAAAAATGTGAATTTTTGCATCCATTCAAGAAAAAGGTAATAGGACTTAATGAAGGGATTGTAAAGATCATGAAATATAAGCTCGGCTGATACCGCCTTCTCAGAAAACCAAATATCTGTAAAATACATCTTAAGGGCTTCCCATTGCTCTAACAGACGAAAAACAACTGCAAATAATGACAACCACCTTGTCTGGGAGGGGTGCAAAATCTTATGCGGTTTCAGGTTAAGAAATTCCTGAAACTGTACTAATTCACTCTGCCTCTTGCTGCTGCATTTAAAGTGATTAAAAATTTCTCTTGCCAAATCTTCACATCTTCTGGGTAGTGTCTTAAGGCTTCACTTGCACAGAGATGTGCAGAATGGCAAACACATTTCATCACAAAAATTCCTGAACATTGTTCACGAAAGCGACTTGCAACAGAGTTATGGGCTCCCATCATTACATTACACCCATCACAACCAAATCCAATCATATTTGTTGCAGGAATATCATAGTGATTAAATGTTTTCATGAGTCCTTGAAACAAATGTTTCCTGTTACACCTTCCTTAGTGTTCTCTGGGTCTTTGGCATCGTAAACATCATACAGTTCCCAAAACTTACATTTAACTGCTCCTTCATCTTTGTCATAAAACCGTACCACCACACATGATGATTTTATAGAACCCACATCAGTAGACTCATCGCAAAGTACACTGAACTTTGTGTCCTTTAACTTTTGTGCTAACTCTTCTTTAATAGAAGAACCAATAACATTTTTACAATTGCTGTTGCTTTCGTTCCTTTTAATTGCAGTTCTTTTACAGTGTTTGGATCAGATAATATGTCTTTCGAAAGATCTGTCAGATGATCCATTACACTGAAAGCAATGTTGTGTTCCACAAGAAAAGCACTCAATTTAAGTTCTGCTACAGAAACAGAATCAGATGACTTACTGTTTCTTCTGTAAAAATAATGAAACTGATGGCTGATTGACAGTTGCAGTTTCAAAAAAGGATTTAGGTTTTTCTTTTTTGCGAGGTTTTTGATCACAGTTAATTCTGCAACCATTACCACATTGCATACTATGCACTTAGCCTTAAAAAGATTTTCAGAGACCCACGAAGCCATGCCTTGAAGTCTGGACTAGATTCCAATTCCTGTCTGTACCGCTGCTGTCGATGTGAACTTGAACTCAAACTAATCTGAGAGAAAGATTTTATATATTACATTATATATATATATATATATATATATATATATATATATATATATATATATATATATATATATACATATATCATATATATATATATATCTATATATATATATATATATATACACATATATATATATATATATATATATATATATATATATATATATATATATATATATATATATATATATATATATATATATATATATATATAAAGACATGTTATGTTTTTCAAAACACTTATTCTTGTCATAAAAGTCACGGTTAACAAAATTCTATACACTTCTTCAAACTGTACAACAACAGCAGCTTCAAACTCTATTATAATTCATATAGCTAACCTTTTTCTTTCTTGATGGGGTTGCAAGAAGCCTTTCCTCCTCGCTGTCCTGGGAATGATGGTGATCACTGTCACGGTCACCCATAATTGAATATTCGGTAATGAATATATCTGTCTCACTGTCTGTCCCCCACCTGAAATGGCCACAACAACACCAAGTTAATGAGACTGACTGAACTATCCTATACTGCAGTAATGTACTACCGGATCCTATAGGTCCTGTATAGGACCTATACTGCACAGCATGACTAAAAATCGAGTAGCAGGGCTGAGGTAAAATAGATTAATACAACTCTGCCAAATTTTAAGTCAGAGAACATTTATCTGGAGAGAGAGAGAGAGAGAGAGAGAGAGAGAGAGAGAGAGAGAGAGAGAGAGAGAGGCAGGGGTGTTTAATGTTCACACCCCAATAAAAGTACGTAATATCTTGTTATTTGAGTATTATCTGGGATAGAAATCAACCGAGGTGGGCTAGGATTCTTCAATCAAATGATAATAAACTTATAATGGAATGTCTTATCAAATTGGGAAGGGGATGTTGATTCTGATGAGGGTAACCAGCCTAACGATACGACGTTTAAAAATTATTTTGAAGATTACTGAATCCGGAAATCGTAGATAGTACGGATATTCTAATATGGAACATGATGAGAATAGTATACCTTATATTCCAGTGCTCGATGATCCCTTCTCCATGAGAGAGCTGAAAGAAGCCTTGAATGGAGTAAACTAAAATAAAAGTTATATTGGTATTTGTCCCGGAATATTGAATTGCTTGCCTGTGAACTGGCTGTGTTCTATATCAATCTTGTTTAATATGACGTTTGTATGTATTAGTTACCCAGTTTCATGGTGTATTAGCAAATTAGTTTTAATATTCAAGACAGGGAATAAAATGGTGTGTGGAAATTACAGAGGTATATCAATAATGGATTTATTAGCGAAAATTTATGATATTTTAATTCTTAATCGTTTACGTTTGTGGTGTAATATACATAAGTGTCAAGCAGGTGCTCAAAAAAAGAGGAGTTGTATTGAACAAATATTAGCATTACGCTTGTTGTGTGATTTTGCTAGTTTTAAGAAATTAAAATTGTACGTCTTTGTTGATTTTTCTAAAGCGTACGCATAGAGTTACCTAGGAACAAAATGATAGATGTTTTAAAAGAAAACGGATGTGGTAAGAGAATGTTAATGGCAATTAATGCAATGTATTCATGTACAAAACACATTTTTGAAGTCAGCAGTAATAATGCCACCATTGGTGTTCGACAAGGGGCTCCAACAAGTTGTATATTATTTATTGTATACATTGACAGGCTGGTGCGTATGTTGCAGGAAGCCGTTGCTTCCGATGGATTTTTAGGAGCACTAAATGTTCTCTTACTATTGGATGACGCGGTTATCTTAGCTACAAGTAGAGAAATGTGCAAGAAAAAGTTAAAAGTATTATGTAAATTTTGTGCTGAATATGGAATGGTTATTAATGAGTAAAAAACTAAATTTTTTGTGATAAATAATGATGATGATGATCAAACAGACTTACATGTAGAAGTATTATGTGAGATACACTCAGAGAATCTTTACCTTGGAGCGTGGTTCGTGGATAGTGGCAAGTTGGGTGATGTCATTAGTCTGCACGAGAGCCGTAGCGAGGCTGTAGTAAATAAGTTTACAAATTTTTGTGTGGCTAACAGCCAAATGCAGCGGTAATGTCAACACTGTTATATAGCTGTGAATCCTGGACAACTAATAATATTAAATAGAAAAACAGTATAATAAGTTAGTCAAAGTTTTGCTTGGTGTTCGAAAGAACACGAGTATTAAATTATGTATGATGGAGGGAGGCATTCTGCCCGTAAAGGATATCATAAGAAGAAAACAGAAATCCTTTTTGGTGTCCAAGAGAGAAAATATAGATGAAGAATTGCCATTCAATTACGTCTTTGATTTGTGCAGAGACAACGGAACTCCGGGTTATAGTTTTTTAGCAAACATGTTAGAACAAAATGAGGAACAAAATTCGTTGGAAATGTTTGCACAGGAAGTACGCGAGAGAGCTGAAAATGCCACGAAATTCAATACATATGTGTTTGAGTTAAACCCTTCCCTGAGTGTACATATGGTTTATTCTACTACCCAGTATGTCCCAGATTTCTGCCGAGTGTCATTCACACGCTTGCGTCTGATGTCTCATAATCTGAAGGTGGAGACAGGTAGATGGAGCAGAATCCCGACCTATGCAAGAACTTGCCAGTTTGATAATAGTAGTGTACAATCAGAAAGTCATGTACTTATTTCTTGTCCCTTATCTGGCGGTTGCCGTACAAGATTTAATAGGTTGAACTTTGCAAGTGTGACTAATTTGATGGATGTGGAGCCTGATTTAGTTGCTGATTTATGTAGGAATATTCATGATGTACTGGGATTATATCAGTGAAGTGTTCACCTACCATTTATAGGTTTAATGTTTTGTTTTGGACAAAATATATATATGGTGTGTGTACATATGTATATGTGTGTAAAACTGTTTTGTTCTCAATGATTTTTGTAACTAAAATAATGTACTCTTGTATAAATTTATGTAAGTACATAACGTATTGTATGTTTTGTCAATAAATTAACTAACTAACTATTACGCATATAATATATTAAGTATATATAATAAGAATATTTTCATCCAGCGCTGTCACAATTTTTGAACGTTAATTTACGGTTCACGAAAAGCAGACTTGTTTTCACTTGTGGTTTCTGGAAGCAACCGATATCTGGTTTTTTCACTAACTACTGTTGCAGGCCAGATCTGGATTGTTAAAAGTAGCGAGAAGCTGCCTTAAAAGTAGCGAATTTGTAATAAAAGTAGCCCAATTTCTTTGCACTGGTTGGTTTACGTTAAATTACAATGCCTCTGGGACATAACATTATTTCAATAGCTTTATTGCCTATACGGATGCAGGAAATCTTTGGATGATAGGTAATAACAGAATTACTTACCAATATTTAAAATATTAGTTAATAAATTGCAGGCTATATAAAACAGAGTAGTAGGTACTATCGCGCTCAATAGATCGTTCCCTCCGCTGATCCAGAGTGAACACGAATCCGCGACTATGAAACCCCGAAGCAGTTGGACAAGTCACTAATTAAGTACCCAACAGATGTCGCAGCGTCAGGCCAAGGAAGGAGGAGTGGGAAGCAGATATTTTTTTTGAATAAAGAGTAAAGTCTCCATAATCTAATATCGTTAATTAAGGTAGTGAGCGTAAAGTTTTTGTTGTTGACGATACTGGGTTTGCGTGAAAAATGTGCAATTATGGAAATATGCGAAATGAATAAGATTAAACTGCTTAGGAAGTCAGTATTCATGCTTTTTTTTTTATATTTTCTTTAGATTATCGTATCTTATCAACAGACACGACTGCCCACAAGATCGATACAAAACTTTCACCAACAGTGCTATTGGTGGTGTTCTGTAATCTGCAAGCTACCTCATATATTTCTATATATATATATATATATATATATATATATATATATATATATATATATATATATATATATATATAGTATGTATATATACACGTGTGTGTGTGTGTGTGTGTGTGTATGTGTCTTGTGGACAGTCGCGTCTGTTGATAGGATACGAATAATCTATAGGAAATGTAGTTCTGAAAACTGACTTCCTAAGCACTTTTATTCTCATTCATTTTGCATATTTCCTTAGCTGCGCATATTGTGTGTGTAATTGACCATATATATATATATATATATATATATATATATATATATATATATATATATATATATATATATATATATATATATATATATATATATATATATATATATATATAGATATATATATATATATAATATATATATATATATATAATGGTCAATTACACACACAATATGCGCAGCTAAGGAAATATGCAAAATGAACAGAGAATAAAAGTGGCTTAGGAAGTCAGTTTTCAGAACTACATTTCCTATAGATTATCGTATCCTATCAACAGACGCGACTGTCCACAAGACACATACACACACACACACACACACACACGTGTATATATACATACATATATATATATATATATATATATATATATATATATATATATATATATATATATATATATATATATATATAAATATATGAGGTAGCTTGCAGATTACAGAACACCACCAATAGCACTGTTGGGTGAAAGTTTTGTATCGATCTTGTGGGCAGTGTCTTTGTGATAAGATACGATAATCTAAAGAAAAATATAAAAAAAAAAGCATGAATACTGACTTCCTAAGCAGTTTAATTCTTATTCATTTCGCATATTCCATAATTGCACATTTTTCACGCAAACCCCAGTATCGTCAACAACAAAAAACTTTACGCTCACTACCTTAATTAACGATATTAGATTATGGAGACTTACTCTTTATTCAAAAAAAAAAAATATCTGCTTCCCACTCCTCCTTCCTTGGCCTGACGCTGCGACATCTGTTGGGTACTTAATTAGTGACTTGTCCAACTGCTTCGGGGTTGGCATAGTCGCGGATTTCGTGTTCACTCTGGATCAGCGGAGGGAACGATCTATTGAGCGCGATAAGTACCTACTACTCTGTTTTATATAGCCTGCAATTTATTAACTAATATTTTAAATATTGGTAAGTAATTCTGTTATTACATCATCAAATTTCTGCAGCCGTATAGGCAATAAGCTATTGAAATAATGTTATGTCCCAGAGGCATTGTAATTTAACGTAAACCAACCAGTGCAAAGAAATTGGGCTACTTTTATTACAAATTCGCTACTTTAAGGCCGCTTCTCGCTACTTTTAACAATCCAGAATCTGGACCCTGCAACAGTAGTTAGTGGAAAAAACCAGATATCGGTTGCTTCCAGAAACCACAAGTGAAAACAAGTCTGCTTTTCGTGAACCGTAAATTAACGTTCAAAAATTGTGACAGCGCTGGATGAAAATATTTTATTCTATATATACTTAATATTATTATATGCGTAATAGTTAGTTAGTAATTTATGACAAAAACATACAAAATACGTTATGACTTACATAAAATTTATACAAGAGTACATTATTTTAGTTACAAAAATCATGAGAACAAAACAGTTTTACACACATATACATATGTACACACACCATATATATATTTTGTCCAAAACAAAACATTAAACCTATAAATGGTAGGTGAACACTTCACTGATATAATCCCAGTACATCATGAATATTCCTACATAAATCAGCAACTAAATCAGGCTCCAAATCATCCAAATCAAATTAGCACACTTGCAAAGTTCAACCTATTAAATCTTGTACGGCAACCGCCAGATAAGGGACAAGAAATAAGTACATGACTTTCTGATTGTACACTACTATTATCAAATGGCAAGTTCTTGCATAGGTCGGGATTTCTGCTCCATCTACCTGGTCTCCACCTTCAGATTATGAGACATCAGACGCAAGCGTGTGAATGACACGGCGGCAGAAATCTGGGACATACGGGTAGTAGAAGAAAAACCATATGTACACTCAGGGAAGGGTTTAAACAATCAAACACATATGTATTGAATTTCGTGGCATTTTCAGCTCTCTCGCGTACTTCCTGTGCAAACATTTCCAACGAATTTTGTTCCTCATTTTGTTCTAACATGTTTGCTAAAAAACTATAACCCGGAGTTCCGTTGTCTCTGCACAAATCAAAGACGTAATTGAATGGCAATTCTTCATCTATATTTTCTCTCTTGGACACCAAAAAGGATTCTGTTTTCTTCTTATGATATCCTTTACGGGCAGAATGCCTCCCTCCATCATACATAATTTAATACTCGTGTTCTTTCGAACACCAAGCAAAACTTTGACTAACTTATTATACTGTTTTTCTATTTAATATTATTAGTTGTCCAGGATTCACAGCTATATAACAGTGTTGACATTACCGCTGCATCGAAAACTCGTTTTTATATACATATGGCATTTGGCTGTTAGCCACACAAAAATTTGTAAAACTTATTTACTACAGCCTCGCTACGGCTCTCGTGCAGACTAATGCATCACCCAACTTGCCACTATCCACGAACCACGCTCCAAGGTAAATATATCTCTGAGTGTATCTCACAATAATCTTTCTACATGTAAGTCTGTTGATCATCATCATCATTATTTATCACAAAAAATTTAGTTTTTTACTCATTAATAACCATTCCATATTCAGCCACAAAATTTTTACATAATACTTTTAACTTTTTCTTGCACATTTCTCTACTTGTAGCTAAGATAACCGCGTCATCCAATAGTAAGAGAACATTTAGTACTCCTAAAAATCCATCGGAAGCAACGGCTTCCTGCAAACATACGCACCAGCCTGTCAATGTATACAATAAATAATATACCAACTTGTTGGAGCCCTTGTCGAACACCAATGGTGGCATTAATTACTGCTGACTTCAAAATGTGTTTTTGTACATGAATACATTGCATTAATTGCCATTAACATTCTCTTACCACATCCGTTTTCTTTTTAAAACATCTATCATTTTGTTCCTAGCGGTACTCTATCGTACGCTTTAGAAAAATCAACAAATAAGACGTACAATTTTAATTTCTTAAAACTAGCAAAATCACACAACAAGCGTAATGCTAATATTTGTCAATACAACTCCTCTTTTTTTGAGCACCTGCTTGACACTTATGTTATATTACACCACAAACGTAACGATTAAGAATTAAAATATCATAAATTTCGCTAATAAATCCATTATTGATATACCTCTGTAATTTCCACACACCATTTTATTCCCTGTCTTGAATATAAAACTAATTTGCTAATACACCATGAAACTGGGTAACTAATACATACAAACGTCATATTAAACAAGATTGATATAGAAACACAGCCAGTTCACAGGCAAGCAATTCAATATTCCGGGACAAATACCAATATAACTTTTATTTTAGTTACTCCATTCAAGGCTTCTTTCAGCTCTCTCATGGAGAAGGGATCATCGAGCACTGGAATATAAGGTATACTATTCTCATCATGTTCCATATTAGAATAATCCGTACTATCTACGATTTCCGGATTCAGTAAATCTTCAAAATAATTTTTAAACGTCGTATCGTTAGGCTGGTTACCCTCATCAGAATCAACATCCCCTTTCCAATTGATAGACTTCCATATAAGTTTATTATCATTTGATTGAAGAATCCTAGCCCACCTCGGTTGATTTCTATCCCAGATAATACTCAAATAACAAGATATTTACGTACTTTTATTGGGGTGGGGTGAACATTAAACACCCCGCCTCTCTCTCTCTCTCTCTCTCTCTCTCTCTCTCTCTCTCTCTCTCTCTCTCTCCAGATAAATGTTCTCTGACTTAAAATTTGGCAGAGTTGTATTAATCTATTTTACCTCAGCCCTGCTACTCAATTTTTAGTCATGCTGTGCAGTATAGGCTCCTATACAGGACCTATAGGATCCGGTAGTACATTAACTGCAGTATAGGATAGTTCAGTCAGTCTCATTAACTTGGGTTGTTGTTTTTTTGTGGCCATTCAGGTGGGGGACAGACAGTGAGACCAAAGATATATTCATTACCGAATATTCAATTATGGGTGACCGTGACAGTGATCACCATCATTCCCAGGACAGCAAGGAGGAAAGGCTTCTTGCAACCCCATCAAGAAGAAAAAGGTTAGCTATATGAATTATAATAGTTTGAAGCTGCTGTTGTTGTACAGTTTGAAGAAATGTATAGAAATTTGTTAACCGTGGACTTTATGACAATAAGAATAAGTGTTTTGAAAAACATAACATGTCTATATCATATGATATATATATATATATATATATATATATATATATATATATATATTATATATATATTATATATATAGTATATATATATATACATATATATGATATATATATATATATATATATAGATATATATATAATGATATATATAAAATCTTCTCTCAGATTAGTTTGAGTTCAAGTTCACATCGACAGCAGCGGTACAGACAGGAATTGGAATCTAGTCCAGACTTCAAGGCATGGCTTCGTGGGGTCTCTGAAAAATCCTTTTAAGGCTAAGTGCACAGTATGCAAGGTGTGGTAATGGTTGCAGAATTAACTGTGATCAAAAACACGCAAAAGGTAAAAAACATAAATCCTTTTTTGAAACTGCAACTGTCAATCAGCCATCAGTTTCATCATTTTTACAGAAGAAACAAGTAAGTCATCTGATTCTGTTTCTGTAGCAGAAATTAAATTGTGTGCTTTTCTTGTGGAACACAAAATTGCTTTCAGTGTAATGGATCATCTGACAGATCGTTTCGAAAGACATATTATATGATCCAAACACTGTAAAAAGAACTGCAATTAAAAGGAACGAAAGCAACAGCAATTGTAAAAATGTTATTGGTTCTTCTATTAAAAGAAGAGTTAGCACAAAAGTTAAAGACACAAAGTTCAGTGTACTTTGCGATGAGTCTACTGATGCGGGTTCTATAAAATCATCATGTGTGGTGGTACGGTTTTTGTGTGACAAAGATGAAGGAGCAGTTAAATGTAAGTTTTGGGAACTGTATGATGTTTACGATGCCAAAGACCCAGAGAACACTAAGGAAGGTGCAACAGGAAACAATTTGTTTCAAGGACTCATGAAAACATTTAATCACTATGATATTCCTGCAACAAATATGATTGGATTGGTTGTGATGGGTGTAATGTAATGATGGGAGCCCATAACTCTGTTGCAAGTCGCTTTCGTGAACAATGTTCAGGAATTTTTGTGATGAAATGTGTTGCCATTCTGACATCTCTGTGCAAGTGAAGCTGTAAGACACTACCCAGAAGATGTGAAGATTTGGCAAGAGAAATTTTTATCACTTTAAATGCAGCAGCAAGAGGCAGAGTGAATTAGTAACAGTTTCAGGTTTTAATTTCTTAACCTGAAACCGCATAAGATTTTGCACCCTCCCAGACAAGGTGGTTGTCATTATTTGCAGTTTGTTTTTCGTTGTTAGAGCAATGGGAAGCCCTTAAGATGTATTTTACAGATATTGGTTTTCTGAGAAGGTAGGTATCAGCCGAACTTATATTTCATGATCTTCACAATCCCAAAAACCCCTTCATCAAGTCCTGTTATACTTTTTCTTGAATGGATTTGCAAAAATTCACTTTTTTCAATGCATATTCAATCTGATAGCACAGTAATCACAGTACTGCATGAGAAGTTATGCATGCTTTATAGGGAGCTACTACTTTCTTTCATGGAAAGAGAGTACATCATAAAGACTGATTTTAAGACAGTTGATCCTTTTAGGCAAGATAAAATACTTAGGGATAGTGAGTTGTATCTTGGACTGGGGTACGTAAAGAACTTGACAAACTAAATCCAAATGAAAATAAATCTAAATGGACTGATTTTATAAACGCTGTAGGGACTTCTTATTAATAGCAGGTGCGGAGACCAAGAAAAGGTATGATTTTAAGGACAGTGTGATCTCCAAGCTGTGTTGCTTAACTCCTGAAAATGCAGTGTCTAATTCCTTTAGAAAATCAACTCCCTCTTTATAGTCTCTCATAGTTGAACTTCCTTTCATTGTGTCACCAGATAATTGTTCACTAATACAGAAAATTGATTGATCAATGGAGAATGTTAACCAGCATTCTAAGTATACTGCATATTGATGATATACTGTCAGTAGATAAATTCTGGGTGAAAGTTTTACAGAGTGGGGATAATTTCTTTGAACTGGCACATTTTGCTGTGTGCGGTCAGTCTTTCCCCACTCGAATTGCTGAATGCGAGAGTGTTCAGTAAGATCAACCTTTTTAAGACAAAAACAAGAAAATAGTTAAAAATCAGTTCACAGCTGTATGATAGCGTAGCCTGGAGTAAAGAATCTTTCGTTAATTTTGTAAAAAACATTTTCTTTGATTTTGGTTTACTGTTTTGCTATGCACAATGTTATGATGTAGGGTTGATGTAGGGTTTCAGTTTCATATGTTTATTGACTGTAAAATATCACATTTTTTTAATGAGAACAGAAGTTTGATTAATACTATTTTCGCCTTATAATAAATGTATAAAAGCTATACATGCATTTATTTTGATACCAAGAAATGTTGTTGATTACTGTAGAGCATAATGTAGTAATAAAAGATACGATCATTTTTCACATGCATACGATATATTTTGCGATAATTTTGGTGAAAAAAAAGATAATTTTGAATAATCAGTACGAGTTTGGCAGCATCTAGCTGAAAAATATTTCATGCAGCCGACAGCCGGAAAAAAATCAGCCGATTCTCGAGTTTCTTAGCCATTTTTTGGCCGATTTTCAGCTATGATATTATTTATATTATTTTTATTACTACTACTACAAAAAATGATTGAGTATTTAAAAGTTGGCACCGGCTGTAAACTTTAACGGCGGCGACAGGTATGACGGTATCCATGGGAGGAGGAGGGACTGCTTGGCGGTTATGTTTTGCCCGTTAAATTCAAAAAAAGTTTTAACATGTTGTGTCCTGTAAGAGACGCATCGCGGCTCTTTCTAGCGCATGTGTGTGTGCGGTAATCCATCGGAGGAAACAAGACAAAGCATCCGTTTTCTCTGTCTCAAGGAAAGCAACTTCTACCATACAATATTTCCCTTTGTTTCTCCCTAACCATTGTTGTCTCGATTCATGTACAATCACCATTACTTGCATTGCCATTCAAGCATTCCAATCATGTACTCATAATGTTCCGCCAAATCTTCTGTATCAAACTGTATGTATGTTTCTGTCTGCGAAGACGCCAAACGTCTCGCCATTTCACATATATTATGCTACTGCATTGTATTCATTAAAATCTGTCTCGAATCTCATGCAATTGGCCATCTGTGGAATTCTGGCTTTCCATTGATATATGTTGTATCATTGTACGTTTATCATGTCTCTCACAATCGCCATCTGTTTGGCTGTCAACAAACACAGATGTTTTGCCCTGTGTGTGTGTAATAACTACTTTGCGGCTCGCACCAGCCAGCTTAATCTCAAACAACAACTGTAGATGCCCTACGGGCTGCTCTGTGAGCAAGAGCCCGTGCTGGCATAAAGCCAGCTTAAACTTTAACAACAACAACTGTACATTCCTACGGGCTGCTCTAGGAGCAAGAGCCCGTGCTGGCACAAGGCCAGCTTAATGTCAAACAACTGTACATTCATTCAGTAAGGAACCACCAGTAAACCAGACAACACCCATAAAGTGGAGGAATTATCATCATTTTAAACATGCCAAAGCAAGTCTTATACAAGCAAAAGTTTAGAAAAGAATGGCTGCAAGAGGAGGTATGCAAAGACTGGATCACAGAAGTTCCTAATGAATGGAAGAAATGTTTATTGCAGGTATTGCAAGACAACAGTTAGAGCAAAATTCTACGACATAAAGGATCATGCCAAAAGTAAGAAGCACCAAGTGAATAGTAAACCATTTTCTTTTTCCAGGCAATCCAAGATTAGTTTTCCTAAAGTTGAAAAAATCTCGCGATGTGGCTCGAGCAGAATCCCAGCTGTGCATTTTTATTGCTAAATATTGTGCGATTAGTTCTTGTGATCACCTGGTAGACTTCAGTAGATATTGCAATGCATAAAACAAAATACTCTGCAGTACTTAAAAATGTTCCTATGCCCCACTTTGTTGCTAAGCTGAAGGAAGACATAAGTGATGGATATTACAGTATTTTAATCGATGAATCCACAAATATGTCTGTTATTAAGTGTTTGGGATTAGCTATTCATTACTTTAGTGAACAGTCACAGAAGTTAGTTTCTACATTTTTACACCTTGCTCCTCTACACGAATGTGATGCAAATGGTATCATCCATGCTCTGAAATCGTCTTTACATGTTTTTGGGCTGAACTTGCAGAATATGGTTGGCATTGGATCTGACAATGCTAGTGTCATGGTTGGCATAAACAATGGGGTTTATAAAAAACTATAGGAAGAAATTCCTGCATTAGTGCATGTCTGTTGTGTATGTCATTCAGTCCAGCTAGCTGTCTCGTGCATGTTCAGAGACTATGCCCAGGAACCTATAATTCTTTGTTAGTGAAACCTATAATT
>NC_087216.1:68424394-68436894 GCF_015104395.2 Macrobrachium nipponense
GGTTTCCCAGTAATTGTCTGTCTGTGGTTTGGTCATATTCTAGATTTTTAACATACTCCTTTAGTTTACTTAGTTTCCTCGGCGGTAATCTAATCTCTTTAGTATCTTCTTCTCTTTTTCAAATTGAATATTAATGTGAAATGTAATAATTTTATGGTCGCTCCGACTGAAATTTCCAGACACCAGGTTATCTTCTGTTGATAGGACAATGTCTAGTATGTTGTTTCCTCTAGTAGGTGGTGAAGGAATTAATTTTTGACAAATTCTAGAAGTCTCTTTCCTTCTACGTTTGATGTGGAGGTCATAGTGTCCTAACTGTACTGCTGCATTGAAATCTCCCATTATTATGCAGTCTGTTGTTTATTTCTTGTCTTAGTAGTGCATACAGCTCCTCATCGGACATTTGCGGTTGGTGGGGAGGTCTGTACACTAGTATTAGAATTAGCTTCTTCCCTAGACTGCTTATATTGATGCCAATTACTTCTTGCTTGGTTGTAATTTTATACTCTGTCAGACTGAGGTGGTCTTTGAGAGAGAGAGAGAGAGAGAGAGAGAGAGAGAGAGAGAGAGAGAGAGAGAATTATGAGAAACAGCAAGGAGAAGAGGAAGGAGAGAGAGAGAGAGAGAGAGAGAGAGAGAGAGAGAGAGAGAGAGAGAGCCTTTTTCAGCAATTAAATTAGAATCTAAGTTACAAAGGTTATCACAAAACACAAAGATGCAAAATGAAATTATGTTTTATATAGATAAAGTAAAAATCAGAAAGCTATAAAATAAAATAATTCTTTTAAATCTTCCTTTTACGATCACTAATAATCTCTTATCGTTTATCCTTTGTTCCTTCCCTTCTCTGTCTTACTGGAATACTTTCTTATTCGCAAAAAAAATAATAAGTAAACAAAAAGATAAATGAATAAATAAGACGAAGTACAGAAACCGCCGAAAAGATTAAGACTTCATTTTCTATATGCCAGCAACACAGAAATGTACAAATACTGTTTATTCGCGAGTGTGAAGGAATATATCCGGCAGACTTGGTTACGAACTGGCTTTATTCCATCCGGCCAAAGCGGAACCTGATCTGCGACGTTCAGGGAAGTCGAGTGACATTCATGTCCACCTCAACACCCCCACCCCCCCTCTCAGTCTAATGAATCTAGTGTTTGTCCTCTGATTTAGTGTTTGGAGTATCCTCCACATTCCTGTCTGCCGACGAGAACGCTGTCGATGAAGCTTTGCAACGTTCTGGGAATAATTCCCGGATTCCCTGATTCCTTCAGAAACGCTTGTGAACAGAGGCGGAGAGTATTCTCATGGAAGCGTCGAGCGTTATATCATTTTCCTCCTAAAACTTAGGAATGCATTTAGAGAACCTTTATAACCTGTACACATAGTTACATCTTATGATGCCAATCTTAGTCTTGAAAGACTATTGTTGTGTGAAGCATTTTCCTACGAAAGCTGAACATGAAAACGGTTGTTTACAATTTTAATCATTCAGCAATCTAATCCTTCACTCCATTTACGGCCTACAGCAGAGGAATACCAACTACACTATCTAACACACTGAATTAGTAAAAACAAGGCGTGATCCGACCCTCAGCTCACTCGACATGCGTGCAAGATTTTCCCCTCACTCATAATTCAAAACGTGCTCAAACCTACGGCCAAATAGAACTGTTTCACCTACGAAAATTAAAATAAAACACGCTATATTTGATCAGAAATAATTGTTCTGTACTGTTCAACATGCACATTATTTTTTACATTTTCATTCGAATAAATAAATGATAAATATCCTATCCTAATTCCTGTATCTTTAACTCAAGGCGAAAAAACTTTTTCAAGACATATTTAGACTCTTTCATAAACCTTTCCTACCCATCACCCAACAACAACAACAGGCTTACTCCCCGAGTAAGCGAAAATAAAAATGGATAAAGAGCTTTCACTCCTGAAAAGGGAAACCTTTCTGGCCCTTTCAGTGTCAGGGCGTAACCAGATCAGAACGCCCTCTGGACACGGGACGGGAGTTTCCATCTCGCAAATTGTTTTATTACTTTTCGTCGCCTAATTCAATAGTGCAAATATCTCGGACGAGTTTTTACGCCAATATTCAGTTTACTTTGCAATCAATAGCTATACATCCGCGGGATTCAGCTCCTGACGCAAAGGAACTGTTAAGTAATTAGTTTAAATTCCAAAACTCTGAGGAATGAATCCGTTTCAAATATTATTAGATAGTGATTTTCTTACATCAACGATGAGATAACATTATTGCTCACAACGGTCTCTATAATCAGCATCCAAAATGGCCGCCTACTTGTTATTATCTTCCGTAATTTACAGAATATTTCATAGACCGATGCATTGCTAATGAGATGTTCATCTTCGGGTGACATCAAGGATCCTTAAAAACGGGGGATATCATTTGGCGAAATTAAATTCTACATCATTAAACGCATTCGTGACAATGTTATCGCGTTTCAAAGCAGAGAGATCATTTGCATAATCCGAATTAAATGCTTTCAGAGACCAAAAAAAAATTTATTGCACAGATATCCCGACTAGATTTCCGTTTGAATTTGAGGAAAATGTTTTATAATATGACGAAGACCTTGAAAAGAGAATTATGAAGAGAGTTAATGATCAAGTGACGTCACTTAATGACGTCAACAGTCGATCAGTTTTTTTTTTTTTTTTTTTTTTTTTTGTCCCAATTACAAACTTTTTTTCATTCAAGTTTGACTTTCCCAAAAATCACTGATCCGTAATTACAAACTAGATACGAGTTTTTTTTTGTTTAGAGTAATAAGAGCTTTTACGCTGGCTTTCTTTTCTGATTACGATGGGCTTTTGAGCTATAGAACGCGAGAGAGAGAGAGAGAGAGAGAGAGAGAGAGAGAGAGAGAGAAATTACATTCTCTCTCTCTCTCTCTCTCTCTCTCTCTCTCTCTATTTCTCTCTCTCTCTCTCTCTCTCTCTCTCTCTCCACTAGTAAAGCAGCATATGAAAATACCGCATTCTTCATGATTATCAAACAAAGATTACATAGGCAAAAGACTGAATGCTTGGAATCCCAGAATAAAAGTGTTAATTTTTTTTTCTTGTCAGTATTTTTGACAGACACGAAACCATAATGCAAAATGATGAATTTATTTCCATACTGATCAAAACAAAAGCCAAAAGAAAAAATAATTAAATATAATAATTAATAATAATAATAATTAATAATTAATAATAATAATAATAATAATTAATAATAATAATAATAATAATAATAATAATTTAATAATAATAATAATTAATTAATAATAAATCAATAATAATAATAATAATAATAATAATAATAATAATAATATAATAATAATAATAATAATAATAATAATAATAATAATAATAATATAATAATAATAATAATAATAAATAATAATAATTAATAATAATAATAAATAATAATAATAATAATAATAATAATTACAAGCTTTATTGAAAACATTGGCTATTTCAGCCACGTTTATTTTGTGTAGAAGTTTCTCTATTCTTCTTATTACTGACTTTTCTTCAGCACTAAAATTGGGCATTAAAACACCATTTCTATAATATATTGTGCAATTTGACAAATACCACGTTTTTCACATGAATCCCCCATTTGGCGTTTTAATAGCCAATTTGAGTCCAGAAGAATAGAGAAACTTCTATATAAAATAAACGCGGCTGAAATAGTCATTATTTTCAATAAAAGTTGTAATAATAACCACTTGTTAGCCGAATCGTTCGATCCCATGAGGGGACGAAATTATTATGAACTAAAATATTCCCCTTCGGTTTACGTATATGAAAATATGTCAATTCCGGGGTAGAGCGAATTAGATATTGAAGGACATTTGTAGCTCGAATCATTTTCATGAATCACGGTGATGTGATAAGTATTCATATATATATATATATATATATATATATATATAGTATATATATACTAATATATATATATATATATACAAATATACAAATATACAAATATACAAATATACAAATATTATACTATATATATATATAAAATATATAAATATTAATATATATAATATAATATATATATATATATATATTATATATATATATATATATATATATATATATATATATATATATATTACTATATAGTATATATATTATATATATATATATAATATATATATATATATATATATATATTATATATATATATATATATATATATATATATTATATATATATATATATATATATATATATAATATATATATATATGCTTAAATAGCAAAATAGAGTATGAAAGCATAAGATCCTATTCCAGCTAATTATTTCCTAATATGCATTACATACTTCCGCAACAGAAAGTTGTCTTATAGAGTAAAACCAACCCTTTCTTCTTATTTGATTTCTCTCACCTGGAGTAATTTCCCCAACAGCTGAGAAGAGGACTGGAAGAGCGAAAAGAGCAACATAAGACATTTGCATATAAATAGTGGAACATTTCTGCAGGGGGAGGAGGAGGAGGAGGAGGAGGAGGAGGAGGAGGAGGAGGAGGAGGAGGAGGAGGAGGAACAACCGTCTCGCCTCCATAACACCTGACACCCAATAAATGCACCTTGAGACTTTCGTTCTGATCTTAACATCACTCACAAGGTCACTCTTATGCATGACAATGCAGGCACACAAGAGGGATGACGGTTGGGAATGAATTTATTAAATATGAATCCACACAAAGCGTGTTTTTGTTGGGGCGGGGGGGATGCGGGGTGGGGGGGTGCAAGGTTGTGCGGTTGCCTTTTTGCAAATTTATCAGGCGCCAGGGATTCCAATGTATTCACTGGATGCTTTAATGTTTGTTAAGTTATTTAAAAAATTAAAAAATATGCTGTTGTGGGGTGTATTAGAAAAATGCGTGCGTGCACAAAGGTGTGTTTTTGTATCGAAGAATATCATATATATATTAATTTATATATATATATATTTTATATATATATATTATATATATTATATATTTTTATATTTATATATATATATATATCCGTGCGTGCAGACACTTTGCATTTATTTAAGCATGCACACAAACACCATCCAGTGGAATACACAAAGAATCATTGGCTTGCTTACTTTGTCAAGGCAATTTCCCCCTCCCCCCACCCACAAAGAAAGTTCTCGTGTTGAATCACATTTTCATAAATTCATTCTCAACCGTCATCCCTTGAGTGTGCTTGCATTGTCATTCATAAGAGTGGTCTTTTGAATGACGTTAAGAGAAGACGAAACGGACGAAAGTCTCAAGGTGCATTTATTGGGTGTCAGGTGTCATGGAGGCGAGAGGGTTGTTCCTCCTCCTCCCCCTCCCCCTGCCGAGATGTTTCTCTATTTCTATGCAAATGTCTTAGGTTGCTCTTCAATCTCCCTGTCTCCTCCTCCTCCTCCTCCTCCACCTCCTCCTCAGCCGGTAGGGAGAGGACTCCAGGTGAGAAAAAAAAAAAAAAAAAAAAAAAATTTTAAAAAAAACAAAAAAAAATTTTTAGCGTTTCGACTTCATAAAGAAACTTTTATTTTTGTTACCATTATAAGAGTATTGCACTTTAGGCAATAATGACCTGAAACAGATATTTCATACTGTATTTTGTTACTGATGTGAGAGGATTATTATACAACAATTTAAGCTGTATTTACAGGAACGAATCTTTCATAATCCTACTGGAACATTTATCAAAACAAATTCACTGACGTCCCGAAAGCGACTCAGGACGAAAACAAACGCGATTATGACTGGACGCATAACAACTAGTAAGACTGAATGGATAAACATGAGTAAGACAAAGGAGAAACATGAATATATGAACATATTTATATATGAGTAAGACTGACTGCATACACATGAGTAAGACTGACTGCATACAAATGAGTAAGACTGACTGCATACAAATGAGTAAGACTGAATGCATAAACATAAGTGAGACCGAATGCATAAACATGAGCAAGACTGAACACAAACATGAATAAAAATCATTGAATAAAAATGAGTAAGACTGAACGCATAAAAATTATTATGATTGAACGCGTAATAAATGAGGAAGACTGAATGCATAAACATGAATAAGACTGACTGTATACAAATGAGTAAGACTGAATGCATTAACATGAGTGAGAATGAATGCATAAAAATGAGAAAGACTAAACACAAAAATATGAGTAAGACTGAATGCATACAAATACGTAAGAAAGACTGCACCCACAACCAAGAGTAAGACTGAATGCATAAAAATGAGAAAGACTGCACACTCAACCATGAGTAAGACTGAATGCATCAAAACATGTGTAAGACTGAACATGAAAATGAGTAAGACTGAATGCATGCACACGAGTAAGACTGAATGCATGAACTTGAGTAAGGCCGAACACAAAAATCATTAAAACTGAATGCATAAACATGAGGAAGACTGAATACATAGAAATGAGTAAGACCAAACGCATAAAAACAGGAGTAAGGTTGACTGCATAAAAATGAGTAAGACTGAACACAAAAATGAGTAAGACGGAATTTATAAAAATCAATGTAGAAACAGGAGCAAGAATGAACGCCTAAAAATGAGTAAAACTGACCACAAACAGGAGTAAGGCTGAATGCATAAAATCAAGTAAGACTGAACGCATGAACATGAGTAAGATTAAACACATTAAAATGAGTAAGAGAGCAGAATGTTCGTCCACCAAGAATGCAGGACGAATGTAATGGCCATCATGTAACAAGCAACGGCGAATTAAAATGTATAGGTTCCCCTTTTACATATTACTTTGCTGACTAATAATTTCCAGGCTTTGTACCTGGAAGTAATTGATGACTTGAAATAAATCTGGAAGAGGTTCCGTTCGATTAAACGCCAATTTTCGCCATTCCAAAAACCTGGGACATTTTTAGGTTGCTACGAAAATGTTGGATTATTCTTCGTTCTTCGTCCACGAATAGGGCGAGGGAATTTAATCAAGGGTCAAAAACTCCTAGCAAGGGAATTACCTGACAACCGCAAGACAAAAACTGGAATGAAGGATTGAATTCCGAATTCCGTAGTGCAGAAGAAACTTAAAAGCTAACTAAATAATCAAAATAAAAAAAAACAACGGACCTAGAAAGGAAATTCACAAGGGAGAGGGTATTTAAAGATGATAATATTCTCTGCTCTACCATAAACCTTTTTATAATCATTAGAAACATTAAAAAAAAAAGGACTACTCTGCTCATATTCTCACGAAAAAAATTCCTTGTTCTTAAAGTATATCTGAATCTCCAACATCAATAATAAATTCTTTTCCTGTTGAGTTGAACATCCACCGTGAATGTTGTCGATTGAATTTAAGCTGACAACATCCATTCAGCTATTCAATTCATCAAGGAAAATACACTTGTCACTTCAGAATAGATCAAAGCATAATTGCTTGTTATCTCATGCAAATACATTTACTGATGCGACCTAATTTGCATCCAAATTATTGTAGTCGCTTTGCTGTTTCACGTTATGATATATTGTCTCGATATTAACAACAAAGGTATCTCGTGAAATCCTCTGGACCCAAATACGATGCAACTAGTTGGAGGAATATTTTTTATTATATTTTTTTAAGAGTACCTAACAGTATTTTTGCAACTGAACCTTCATTTTATGACGAAAGAAAATGATTTCTCTCTCAAAGTGGTGAATTATCTTTGTTATCTGATATTTTCGCTTACTATAGGAGTAAACCTTGTTGTTTTTTCTTATGGGGGTAGAAAATCGGTGTGGAAAGGCATAAAAAAGTCTGAAAAAGGAGTTTCACATCGAGTTAAAGATTTAGAAATTTTAGGATGGGGTATTTATTACTCATTTATTAGAATGAAGACGTTAAAAATATAAAATGCGCATGTTAAACAAAGGAAAAAATAATTGCTAATTAACTATAGCGTATTTATATTAATTTTCGTTCGTGAAACAACGCACTATTTCACCGTAGATTTTAGCTCGCACCCCCCCCCAAGTAAGCTGGAGGTCGAATCACGCCTTGTTTAGTAATTTAGTAATTGCATCAAGGATTACACAGAGGTCTGCATTCATAAACTCAAAATATAAATGAAGACATGGTATGAAATGGATAAGAACAAATATTTCAGTTTCAATAATGTCCTTTTATTTTTTGGGAAATGTAATTTCCTGTCTGTAAATCTAAATAAATTGTCATAAAAAATTTTTCCACTATCACCCTTGGAAAATAAAATATAAAAAATGATAATCAAATATCAATATTGAAGAATCTATCATACAAAAACTATGCATGATATTATGCAGAACAGAACAGACTGAAAAGTAAAGAAGGATAAATACATAAATGCGGGAGGCCTCAATGCCACAGCCACTTTTGAATCTCACTCCAACCTTTATCCTTTGCACGTATCCCACTATATTTCTTCCTGAGGAACTATCATGTCCCCAGACACAGCTGAGCCATGCGGCAACCACGCAAGTTGGCTCCGCCCACCAACAGGCTGACAGTAGCTGAACCTAGTAGCATGCAGGATTAATAGCGTACTCTACTAATCCTGGTAGCATGATGCCCGAGCAGAAATGAACTCCCAGCAAGCTCTGTCCACCGCAAGGAGGCAGCTCTCCAATGCACGAGGAATGAGGTCATCGTCCTTACTGTTGACAACCACCAAACTGGTTGGATGTGTGCACCTATACTCTGGCTTCTTAAAACATCTCATGTGGTGATTCGCTCGACGACCAGCCCGGCTGGCACCACCTTTGAACGCTTTCGCTCTAAGACCAGACCAGCGAAGCACGTATTCTCCTTCAGTTACTATGTGCAACGGAAGTAAAATCTAAGTGGGTCTGTTTTGAAAGAACCTCGATATCCACAACCCCACCTGTCCTTAAATCCCTTCCCCTCTCAACCCTCCTACCCAGTACTATCCAATTGGTCCTTCACCTTCGTAACAAAAATCCAGAAGGGAATGTCAACTGGAAATCTTTAAAAGGGACATAATTTATACATTCTTCAAATATAGTCCAGATGCTTTGGTCCGCCATCTTTGACTACATGTGAATCTCATCTTGGAATATCTTTTGCATCTATACCTCCACGGCTTACTTGTGCTATGTATTTGGTTAAAGCTCGTGTGCATGATAGTTATATAATTAATATCGGTATTTTCTCTTACAGGAAATATGCTGTTCGTGGCTGTATTCCACTCGTCCCACTACGCTCGAGTTCATCAGAGTAATGCTGCATAAATTACCCTAACTATGAATGGTAAATGGGTCAGGTTTGTTAAAGCCATCCTTACCATTTTCCCATTTTGACTTGTAATCGGAAATAAATTAATGCAATGACACACCCATGTGTTTTGACTGGCGCCCCTGCTTTAATTCTTACTGCTCTTAACTTAAGACCATTATGAAAAGTTACAGAATATTCACTTACAGCATTCCAGTTCGTAACAATAATATATATATATATATATATATATATATATATATATATATATATATATATATATATGCATATGCATATGTATATGTATATGTATATATATATATATATATATATGATGCTGCCTCTCACCTACAAATCCCTGTCGCGCTCAGGTATTAGTTGTTTTGGAGTCTGCATCAACCCTCCTCGACCTTGACCTTGATAACTTTTGTAGTGCTTCTGTCGCACGTAGCCATATTATGAGTCACATCACATTACCTTGATTCATATATACCCATTGAGCTACAAATGTCCTTTAATATCTGATTTGCTCTACTTCGGAATTAATATATTTTCATATATATTAACCGAGAGGGATTTTTTTTATCAACAGTAAACATATATGAAAAAATATATTAATTCCGAGGTAGAGTGAATCAGATATTAAAGGACATTTGTAGCTCAATGCGTATATATGAATCAAGGTAATGTGATATGACAGTATAATCATATATATATATATATTATATAATATATATATATATATATATATATTATATATATTATATGTATGTATATATATCCTATTTATATATAATATATATATATATGATATATATATATATATATATATATAATATATATATATATATATATATATATATATATATATATATATATATGTATATATATATATATATATATATATATATATATATATATATATATATATATATAATATATATGTGTGTGTGTGTGTGTGTGTGTGTGTGTGTGTGTGTGTGTGTGTGTCATATCACATTACTCTACCTCGGAATTAATATATTTTTTTCATATATGTTTTACCGTCAACAAAAAATTCCCCTTCAGGTTAACATATATGAAATAATAATTAATTCCGAGGTAGACGCGAATCAGATATTAAAGGACATTTATAGCTCGATATATATATTAATATATATATTATATATATATATATATATATAATATGATATATATATATATAAATATATATATATATACTATATATATATATATATATATATAATATATATATATATGAATCACGGTAATGTGATGTGACTCATAAATATGGCTACGTGCGACAGAAGCACTACAAAGTTATCAAGGTCGAGGAGAGTTGATGGGCGACTCCAAAACAAATATATCCTCTCGTGATAGCTCTGTGGTTAGGGCGCTTCAACTGTGCTTCCTGAATCCTTGGTTCTACGGTTCGCGCTCAGGAACCGACGAATTTATTATCAACAAAAAATTCCCTTCGGTTAACATATATGAAAATATATTAATTCCGAGGTAAAGTGAATTAGACATTAAAGGGTATTTGTAGCTTAATGTACATTATATATATATATATATATATATATATATATATTATATATATATATATATATATATATATATATCGAGCTACAATGTCCTTTAACATCTAATTCGCTCTACCTCGGAATTAATATATTTTCATATATGCTTAACCGAAGGGAATTTTTTCTCGATAATAGACTTGCCTGGATCGGGACGCGAACCCAGGATCCTTTCAAGTCCAGGAACATCAGTGAAGCTTTTACCTACTACACTACCGCGAGAGGCCTCTCGCGGTAGTGTAGTAGGTAAAAGCTTCACTGACGTTCCTGGACTTGAAAGGATCCTGGGTTCGCGTCCCGATCCAGGCAAGTCTATTATCGAGAAAAAATTCCCCTTCGGTTAAGCATATATGAAAATATATTAATTCCGAGGTAGAGCGAATTAGATATTAAAGGACATTGTAGCTCGGTATATGTATACGAATCACGGAAAAGTGATATGACATATATATATATACTTACAAAGGAAATATAATTGTAAGGAATAAATATATTGCTGCTTATTTATGTACTATTTAGACCTACTTTTGAAATAGCTTCACGACAAAATAATTTAAACAATGCAAGAAATCATTCTAAGTCATTGTCGTTATTAGAAAAAGATCGTGGATGAATCTTATCACCGTTTGTAGTAGCCGGTATTGTTTAATATTGCTATTGCAAATTTATACGCAGTCATTCTCTCGCCCAGTAATCCCCAGGTGTCTTAATAATTTAGTAGTCAGTGACTTTATTACAGCAATGATAAGATAACATTATTACTCATAGCGATCTCTGTAATCAGCATCCAAAATGGCCGCCTACTTGTTATTAACTTCCGTAATTTACAGACAATATTTCACAGACCGATGCAGTGTTAATGAGATGTTCATCATCGGGCGACATTAAGGATTCATAAAAATGGGGGATATCATTTGGCGAAATTAAATTCAAGATCATTAAACGCATTCATGACAATGGTATCGCGTTTCAAAGCATGAGATCATTTGCATAATCCGAATTAAATGCTGTCAGGGACAGCAGTCTGATTGCACAGATACCCCGAATAGATATCCGTTTGAATTTGAGGAAAATGTTTTATTATATGACGAAGACCTTGAAAGGATAATTAATGACAAGAATTAACGATCAAGTGACGTCAGTTAGTGACGTCAACGGCCGATCATTTTTGTCCCAATTACAAACTTTTTTTTATTAGTTTGATTTTCCCAAACATCACTGATTCGTAATTACAAACTTGACACGAGTATTTTGTAATGAGAATTTTTAGGCTGGTTTTCTTGCCTGATTAAGATGGGGTTTTGATCCTTAGAACACGAGAGAGAGAGAGAGAGAGAGAGAGAGAGAGAGAGAGAGAGAGAGAGAGAGAGAGAGAAGAGCACACTAATCGTAATGAATTTAAATGAACCAACGGTAACAATTATTAATCAAAGGTGAACGATTACCAATGCGAAGTGAAACTTTTTTTGAAAACACAAGTTAAAGTAATCTAATGAAATCTCAAAAGTTCCATCAACAGAATAAAAACATCTAAAATCTTAGACATAAAGACTTTTATAATATGAGCTAGAAAATCATTCAACTCATTTCCTATGTCATGATGACTCTCCCATTCATGTAAGACTCTTAACACAAGAATCTTGGTTTATCCCT
>NC_087216.1:68441894-68445669 GCF_015104395.2 Macrobrachium nipponense
TCTGAATACTGTTATTCAACAATTCACAAGTGTTCCTTGTATCAAATTTTGCTGGCGAGAAACTAATACCGAACTCAGCCCTTAACACTTTTACCATACTATTTAAAAGTAACAACTTCAACATAGGGATGGCGGCAGTCATTCGTGAATTTGATATACTAGTCATTCAATTATCTTACCAACAATCTCTATCGGTAGAGGATTTTTTCTAAGTCAGTAGAGCAGGGTAATTTTCCCACAGTTTTTGCATTGTCTCTCGAACCTTCTTTGCCCTAAGGCCAGAGATTTAAACATAACTCCTTCCTATATACAGTATGAGTTTTGTCGCCATAAGTAATGCCTCAGACCTTAAGATTTTATTGGAAGGTTTCCTACAAGGTTTTAATGGCACCGACATCATTAATATTTGCAGATAAGTAAACCACAGGAAGGAGCTCCGAGGGAGAGGCATCCTGATCCTTCGAAGGTTAATTGTGATCAAAGTCAGCGTTTCACGATACAATCCGAAGCCACATATCAACCCTAAACATGATTTTGCAAACATCAGTATCACATCGAAAATCCACTTTGACAACTGTGCACGATAACAGATCTTTAATTATTAAAATCACTTAACACTATATTCACAGCCCCCCACGCCAAAATCGAAGGAGTTCGTTAAAATCTTAAAATAACCGACGAACACCAAAGTGAGGTGGTGACTAACTAGAGTCGAAACAGAGCGAGCAAAACCCGTTACCCACAACAGGCGATGAACGATTGTAGCACCGAGGAAGTCGAGTATTTAACGACCGAACGGTCTTTTGAATCGTTTCAGATCCTAAGATGGTTAGGTCGTCGTTGTTTCAGACCTGCCATATAACAGAAAAGGCTTTGCTATCAATAAGTTTTTCTTTAATTACTTATTTTTTAGTGTTCAGGATTAGATAACCTCCAGTTCTATAATCGGGTACCTACGTATTTTCAAAAGCTTTCGGTTGTTACGTAGCTTTTAGGTGAGCCATAATATTTGAAAGCCCTCCGAAATAAGGCGATTTTCTGTAGCCGGGACCAATTTCCTATCTCGCAAAAGTAAAAATAAATCAATATATAAAGATAAAAAATTCTTTTATTATTCCGCAAATGGTAATTTCTCCGAACTGGTGCTATGACCAAATAAACATAATCAATTTGGTGACCTAAAATTTAAAAATACACATTTTCCTGATGAATCCGAATTTTTAATCGTAATATTCAGAGATGAAGAATTTCGAAATTCCAGATCCGAGAAGCGAAAATAACATTTGGGCATCACGAGGCGAAAGCTGACCTCATCAGGTCCAACAGGTGTCACCATTTCGAAAAAGATGCTTTACTTCATCGTCCCCTCTGCTTCCCCCAGGGTTTAATCTGGTCCCATATGCACTCAAATATGGGGACAGAATTGCGGGCCAACATCCTTGGTTTTACAGATTTTTTTTTCCGTTTTTTCAGGTGTTTTCATTCGCGTTATTTCCGATGGACTAAATGTGTTAATACGAACCTCGCTGATTCGTGGATTTGCAAAATTCGGTCAGCAAGCTCCTGACGAGGAATAATTATCGATCGATACTCAGGTGTTCAGAATTTTATTTCGAAAAATATTTAGACCTGAAGTGTCACACTTCAGGTCATAATATTTCTCGACCTGAAGTATGACACATAAGTATAAAACGGCGATATTGATGGTTTTTTAATTCCCAACCAACGTTTGGTCTGATTATTAGAGGGGCTCAATTCTATGTCAATTTTAAGACAACTCTTCATGATTTTGTCAAATGGAAATATACGAATGCATAAATGCGCATTCATCTGATTTCGAGATTAATTCAGCTGATTCATTACTGGTGGACAAAAGGTTGTAATGATGATTGGGTTTAACAAAACCAATATAACATTATAATTTATACAACAATTAATGATAGTTGTGTGTGATTTTACGGGAGAAACTGGTAGCACGCTACAATCATAAGGAAAATTGATATCATGGAATCAATATGTAAGTAATAAATTAATGTTATAAATCAGGGAATTTTAAATCTAACAGAAAGAATCCTTAATGATTATTTGTATAATTAAATTGAGATTTCCATATAATTGTTATTGTTATTATATCATTACATCACTGTCTCATTCATTTATAACGACACACACACACACATATATATAATATATATATATAATATATATATTATATATATATAATATATATATATAATGTGTTGAGTGTGTGTGTGTGTGTGTGTGGGTGTGTATGTGTATATATATATATATATATATAATTATATATATATATATATATATATATATATATAATATTATATATAATTGGAACAATTTCATATTTCAAGAAAAATTCAGTTACTGGCCTAATTATATAATATATATATAATATATATATATATATATGTATATATATATATATATATAATATCCTTAGATAAACTGTATTTTTCTAGAAATATGAAATTGTTCCAACTCTCTGTTTCTTGAAAAAAGAAAAAAACAATAAATGAACGTCACGGAATGATACCAATAAACGATTCGCTGTAGTCAAGTCTATGTTTCATTCAGCCACAAAGCAAGATTTGATGCAGTGCCAAACAGACCAGTCACTCGTTAACAAGAAGATATAATATGACGTCACGGCTTCCATAACATCGAGGCAGAGCCTAAACTGACTTGAGATTCCTCCAAGGCTTGTTTCATGTCCACAAATACTTGGATGGGACCAGAGAGCTTCAGTAACAGTTTGGCCATTTTCTACACGACAAACTACTGTAGTCATCCTACTTACCATTTAGATTACCTTTGGTTAAGTAATTCGGTCTCAGTCATCACTGTAGGCTGTCCTGAATTGGCATATACTTGGTCATATATTTAGGCCTATTTCATGAGGAAGCTTCAATTATGGACGACCGAGTACTTACGTACAATTTATGTAATTCTGTAATGTTGCACCTGGATTTGTCCTACGTGATATTAGCTTGTTCTTTATAATAATAATAATAATAATAATAATAATAATAATAATAATAATAATAATAATAACAACCAGGAATGTTATCACTTTCCAATTTGCAAGTAGAATATTTCATATTGGGGTTAAACACTTTGGAAGTGAAAGTGATTTAGTTCAGATTTGTATTGAAATAGTTCACACATGGAAATGGAACTCTCTATAAATCAAATTACAACGAATTGCTTTGGAATTATAACAAACTTAACATTGAATACATATTTTTTATTCTGAAAGAAAATTAACTCGAAATGCAAACTGAATACACCGGTTTAAAACATGGACTCGATCATTTTCATCCATAGCCCATCTAAAAATGCTAAAAAAATAATAACTTATAATACAAATCTAACTTGCTTTTAAAGTTATAAACGAGGGCTTTAACTTTAAAAATTTTATTAACATAAAATCAGTGAAGATGATTGTTTTTTTTTTCTTACCTTTCAAATGACAGAAAAATCGGGTTTTCAGTAAGAATTTTGTTGTTGTAAATTTGTAATTAAATATAATTTTGAACGAAATATTTTTGTATGATACTGAAATTTGCCATCAAACGATGGAAGACCCACGTATATTTCTCTTTCCCAGCTAATAAATCGCAGTCGATTGAAAAAACAAAGACATAATATCAGATGAACAGTATTACATCTACGCTCTTCCTTGCAAGATAAAAATCACATTCTCATATTTTCACGCGACAAATTACTGCCTTATAACCCAACTGCACATATTCATTTA
>NC_087216.1:68451169-68461169 GCF_015104395.2 Macrobrachium nipponense
CTTAATGGAAAGGCTGATAAAGAGAGATGCACATACAAATGCACATCCATTATCGTTTCATTAACCTCATATTATTTATTATTTTCAGAGCGCGCGAAGCCCCTGAAATTAATACCAAAAATCGAAATCTGCTCTTGCAAAGAAATACTCACCTTAATGCTGAGCGAAATAAGGCGGAGAGGAGATTCCTCCATCTTTCTCTCCGTACCCAATTTTCTCTGGGCTCCGATCCATGAATCCACAAAGTGATATAGATTCTCTTCATCTGTGCTTATTTGATTCGAGGGAATTCAATAGGTCATTCATGAAGCCATTCGGCCTCATCAAAAGAGGAAAAGGTAACCCTTTCACGCTCATCCATATTCTACTTCTATCCACTTTTTTTTTTATCTCCTGCCATTTATGCCAATCAAATCACTCTGCGGTTCTCAGTCTGGCTGAACATGCCACTGAATCTTTTCTCATTGCGAGATTCTGCTTCTGGAATTCGTAATAAGACGAATAGTATTTATTTCCAAGTACTTTATTATTCAGAGTGAAGTGGAATTTCCTCAGGGGTTATTTATGTAGTCAAATGCTCGTGCTTCTCATTAAAGGAATTGTTAAAGTTACGCTAAAATGAAGAGAACGACTCATGGAGTGATTAGCTGAGAGAGAGAGAGAGAGAGAGAGAGAGAGAGAGAGAGAGAGAGAGAGAGAGAGAGATGGGATCCTCCAAAAGACAGAGATATCAATTTAGAGCACAATAAAATAGAAAATATTTTAATTGACTCATTTACCCATATTAAGATTGAGTAAAAGTTGTTTCTATCACCAGGATATGATTAATTTGGGTTTAAGAAGAGAAAAGAATGAAAAAAAAGACAGAAAATAATAATAATAATAATAATAATAATAATAATAATAATAATAATAATAATATGAGGGTAGGAGACCCCTCTCAAACATGTTTTGTTTAAAGAGGATGGTAGCATCATTGGAATTGATTTTATATATGGTCTTTTCTATTCTTCGTATTATTCTCTTCTCATCAGGGCTGATATTTGCTAATAGCTGGCCGATGTTCATATCTTGGTCAAAAGAAATGTTTTCTGAAAATACTAATTTATTGATATGAATAACAAAAGTGGCGTATGGTCGCCGTAGGGTTAACAAATCTTAGTCTGGACGTTGTCTAAGGGCGTAACGGTATTCCAACGTTTCCAACCGTCATCATCGGTTCATTTTCAAGGAAGGGTGAGCATGAACTGATTGGAAGGGTGTTGTTGTTGTGTTGTTGTATTAAGCCAACACTTCTTGTTCGCACGGGCCTTTCCCTTGTTCGGCCCGTAGCTTGGAATGGGGTCGTTCGGCGGTATTTACTGTGTCCCGGGTGCTATGACTGGTGAGCGCTGAGTTTTCATTGGCTGAACAGAGGATTAAGTCCCTGAGTCAAAGCCGTCTTGCAGAGGTGGAAGCTCGCACTGTTCTTCGCGTGCGGACGATGGAGTATTGGGAAGGTCATTGCCGGTAGATAGGGGCACCTGATTGGTCCGTTCGATCGGCTCTGAGTTGCTGGCGGGCGGCGCCCTACGCGCCACCGTCGGGAGGAGTGAAGTCTCTTGAGTGGTGTTGAGGCTGGGTCTCTCCTTCCCAATGTGTAGGGCCTCCAAGGAGGCGGAGGCGGACGGTGCTCTGCCGCCTTATCGATAATTCCGATATTAGGAATAATGTCCTTTCGAGTTATCCTGGTATTGGGACGTTTTTTAGCATGATTATGGATAGCGCCTTCCTGAGCGTGGCAGGATATCATCTTGGAAAATCGCATCGTTGTCATGCCAGTGTAGGCGCTGGGGCATTCCCGGACAGGGCATTTGTATTGGTAGACAACGTTGGTTTTCTTGAGAGGTTCCTGCACCATGGGGGCTGGATTGTTCTTCATAATCAGGCCATTGATGCTGCCATCCTCTTTAACAAAATAATAATAATAATAATATAATAATAATAATAATATAATAATAATAATAATAATAATAAAGTAATAAAGATACAAAAGGTCTGGTGAATCACGTGTCATAAAGATATTGCAAATTATCGTTTTGATAACACGGAGTATAACAGAAATTCAAAAATAGACTTCAAAAAGACCAAAGAGAGACTCCCGTTCCGTAACAAACGAGAAATGAAAATGGTTTAAAACAATATGATGATAACATTTATGTGGATATGATAAAAACTTTAGTCTTATGTTCCTAAGGACAAAGAGACTAATGTTTATTTTGACAACGAAAGTGATTATAGATATTTACAAAAGTAATATTATTATATTTTTTCGTCATCCTATTCTACTGAGTGGTTATTTTTATAGTGTGGGGTTCCGGGTTGCATCCTGCCTCCTTAGGAGTCCATAATATTTCTCACTATATGCACTGTTTCTAGTTGCACACTCTTTTGCATGAGTCCTGGAGCTACTTCGGCATCTAGTTTTCCCAGGTTCCTTTTCAGGGAATCCTAGGATTCTGCCAAGTGTTCCTATGATTATGGGTACAATTTCCACTGATATATCCCATATCTGTCTTATCTCTATTTTCAGGTCTTGATACTTATAATATCTCATTCTCTCGTCCACTCTGGTTTCCCATGGTAATGCGACATCGAGTGATAATTTCTTCTTTATTTTGTCAATCAGCATCAAGTGTGGTCTATTTTCACGTATCACCCTATCTGTTCTGATACCATAGTCCCAGAGGATCTTTGCCTGACCGTTGTCTATCAATCCCTCAGGTTGGTGCCCATGACACTTATTACTGCAAGGTAGCAGGTGTTTCTTGCACAGGCTCCAGTGGAGGGCTTTTACTACTGAATCATGCCTCTTATTATGTACTGGTTCTGTGCAAGTGCTGAACATTCACTAGCTATGTGGTTTATGGTCTCGCCTTTCATATTGCACTTCTTGCTATGGGTGAGATCTTATTTCCATTTATCATTCTTTGAACATATCTAGTTTTTGGGGCCTAATCTTGTGCCGCCTGTTTAGCATTCCTTCTGTTTCCTTCTTGAGTTCTCTCCTCTGTAGCCATTGCCATGTTTCACTTGTGGCCAGTTCTTTAGTCTGTCTCATGGACTAAACATACATTGGTTTGCAGCGCTATTTCTCTGTCCTGTTTTTCATTATCCTGTCTTTGTATATTTCTGTGTATTCATCTATTTTTATCAGTCTTTCTTCCCATGCACTCCTTAGCCATTCGTCTTCACTAATTTTGCAGGCATTGCCCCAGTGCTCTGTTCTCGATGTTAACGCCGCCCAGCCCCCTATGTTCTTAGTAGCCCTCTCCCTCCTTCCTTTCGTGTTATGTATAATCTGTCTGTATTTGCTCTTGGGTCTAGTGCTTTGGGTACTGTCATGTGTTTCCTAGTTTTCTGGTCTATGCTGCAGAGTTCAGCCTTCGTCCACTCCACTACGGTGATGTATGTGATTACTGGTACTGCCCATGTTTATGGCTTTCATCATATTTCCGGCATGAGTTTTGACTTTAGTATCACCTCAAGTCTGCATATATTTTTTCCGATAGTGTCTTCATCTCTTGACGTTTAATATCCTCTCCTATTATTCCCAGGTATTTGTATCGTGTCTTATCTATGCGCTTGATGCTATTCCCATCTGGTAGTTTTATCCCTTCAGTCCTTGTTACTTTGCCTTTTTGTATGTTGACCAAGGCACATTTTCCTTCCAAATTCCATTCTGCCGCCCCCACAAGATACAGTCCTTATAGCCTGAATAAGGGTATCTATTTCCTTGGTGCTCTTCTCATACAGCTTGATGTCATCCATGAACATCAGTTGGTTAATTCTGTTGCCTCCTTTCTTGAGTTGGTACCCAGCATCCATCTTCTGAAGTACTTTTGTCATGGGGATCATGGCTGCTACGAAGAGAAGTGGGGACAGTGAGTCACCTTGAAGAGATCCCTCTCCTGTTAACCTTTGATAGTGGTATCTTAGAGTTTGTAAGTACTGTATTTAAGTTGCACATTGTATTTTTGGTTTGAAGCTGATGGTGTTTTCCTCTGCCCTATATATTTTCAGGCATTCTATTAGCATGCGTCTGATATCATATCGAAGACTTGCTTGTAGTCAATCCATGCCATGCTTAGGTTGTTCTCTTACTAGCTTCATAGCATTTTGTCTATCAGGAGCTGGTCTTTTGTGCCCCTACACTTTCCTTCTGCAGCCTTTCCGTTTGTGGGGATGGTGTTTGTATCTACTAGGTAGTTGTACAGCCGTTCACTGATTATGAAAGAATGATAATAGTATTATTATTATGTATAATACCTAAAAGTCTTGCCTCATTATTATTATCATCATTCGTGCGTGGAAGGTCTGACAGTCTGTGTGCATGCAACGCCAGCTTCCACAGAATAATTTGGGCCTCTGAGACATAATAACAAATTGACATTTATTTCTTTTGTAAATTTTATCATGGCCGTCTTTTCATTCCTAAATATAAACTGTTCTATGTGATAATTAACAACAAGAAACGACACTACGATTTGTGGTCTCATCAGCAAATGATAAAGATTTGGTCGAAAATGTAATTGAATGAAAATGTGATATTTGGAAAGTAAACAGAATTATCCAGGAGACAATCACATAAATAAGACAAAAATCACCAAATGTGGATGCAGCTTGTGTGAGAGAGACTAAAATTAGTAAGACTGACCATCATTGACTGAAGATGTGATTTTCAAAAACTATGCGGCATTGGTAAATATAAATGAATCATCTAGTAAACAATCACATAAAATAAGACAAAAATGACCAAATGTGGATGCAGCGGTGTAGTGAAAGTGTGGTGTGTGGTGTGGAGAGAGAGGAGGAAGAGAAGGAGAGAGGAGAAGAGACGCAGAGGGAGAGAAGATAGGAGAGAGAGGAGGAAGAGAGGAAGGATTGGGAGAGAGAGGAGGAGAGCGCTAAGGACCATTTAAAAAGCAGTCCAAAAACAAGAGAATAAGACGAGAGTAAGACTGACCAACTATATCTAAAAAGACCCGGAGCGTGCATTAACCTTTTCTCCTCTAACTGGATTTAATACTTTATTCGGAAGAACATTCCACTCACCCTTTCAGCAGTATTAATATTATAATTCTACCTACTTAATAATGCTTAGGTGCCTCTGAGGAGGAGTGAGAGAAAACTGACCTACGTTTAATACTTAACAGCTTTAAAAGCGTAATTAAGAACGAGAAACTGTTAGATACCAAGAGAGATAGATGGGGTATCTGCTATTTTATTTTATTAGTGTACTTTTATAAACTGCAGTTCGTATTTTTCTGTTAGAATGGCATCCTAATAACACGATAAATCAACTTGAATTACATAATTGAGGCTTCCTTTTGGAACTTCTAACCAAAGGATTTCTCACGGAATTTCTATATCTAAATCAGCTGAAAGTTAGACAGGATTAAAAGTAGTTTAAAAACCACAATCCTTCTGCAGCCTTTCCGTTGGTGGGGGATGGTGTTTGTATCTACTACGTAGTTGTACAGCCGTTCACTGATTATTGAAAGAATGATAATAGTATTATTATTACGTAAATACCTAAAAGTCTTGCCTCATCATAATTATCATCATCACTCGTGCGTGGAAGGTCTGATAGTCTGCGGTGCATGCAACGCCAGCTTCCACAGAATAATAGGGGCCTCTGCGACATAATAACAAATTAACATTTATTTTTTTTCTTTTGTAAATTTGATCATGGCCGTCTTTTCATTCCTAAATATAAACTGTTCTATGTGATGATTAATAACAAGAAACGACACTTCAATTTGTTCACAACAGCAATTGATAAAGATTTGGTCGAAAATGTAATTGAATGTAATTGGGAAAGTAAACAGAATTATCCAGGAGACAATCACATAAATAAGACAAATATCACCAAATGAGGACGCAGCTTGTGTGAGAGAGACTTTTATTTTCTGTTAGAATGACGTCCTAATAATGCAATAATTCATCTTGAATTACAAAATTGAGGTTTCCTTTTGAAACTTCTAGCCAAAGGATTTCTCGCGGAATTTCCATATTTAAATCAGCTGAAAGTTAGATGGGATTGAAAATAATTAAAAACCACAATTCTGTCAATGTGTGGGTTTTGTTAACAGAGGAGTAATTTGTTTCTATATTTCTTAAAAATTAAAACAGGTTTTGGTCTAAAGAGACTATAATACTAGACACTCAAAGAGTGGAATATACCTGATGCTAAGTAGCTAGGAAAGGTTTGTAAGTAATGGAAATATGCAAAGGAAGATATTTTGGGATACCCGAACAAACAACAAATGATAAATGCTAAAATAATGATGACAGCGCCCATAGCAACAATAACAGCCCACTTGGACGGTATTTCTTCAATAAAATTGCTCGTACTACTTTTGGAAAATATTACGAAATACTTTTGTTGCTCTCTCTCTCTCTCTCTCTCTCTCTCTCTCTCTCTTTCGCTCTCCTCTCTCTTTGTATGAGTTCGTGGAAAGGAAAAAATAAAGGGTAAACTCCCTTTAACTTATAAGCGTGAAAAATATGCCAAGTAAAGAGGCCATAAGGCTGGAATGCAATATCAGTATAACTCTTCTATAAATTTTCCCAGACTAAAATGGTGTTTGAATACCTGGAGCAGCCCCTCTCTCTCTGTCTGTCTGTCTGTCTGTCTGTCTGTCTGTCTGTCTGTCTGTCTCTCTCTCTCTCTCTCTGTTAATATAAAAAAAAAAAACAGAATTATTCAATCAGGCGGGAAAGGAAACTCAGCAATACCGTTTATGAATTATTTGGTTGCTTCAGTGTCACAGTAGACAGTCATTTTATTTATTTATTTATTTATTTTTACAGTTTCAATTGGTTGTGAACCTGCTTCCAGAATAATGCGGCTGGGATATTCCCTGGTCTCATTTTAAACAGTTTTTTTTTATCACATACCTTTCATTCCAAAACATTCAAGATAATTAATGGTTTTTTTCTCCATTAGTTTTTCTACAAGCTCGCTTGACGAGTCCCAATTAACTTTGCTTCTTCTGTCAACGTCAACCGTAATTGTAATTAAATCCCTTTTGACAAATCATTTTACTTGTTTTTTTTATTTTTTTATCTAAGTCTTTACGAACGTTTTCGCCCAAGATTTTTATCCGGCCTACCATGCTGCCATGATAGGTATACCAGGGCAATAAATTGCTCGCTAATTAGTACTTCACATTTTATTTGCTTTGTTATAAAATCTTTTCAGGGACTGGTTTCATGTTATATATATATATATATATATATATATATATATATATATATATATATATATATATATATATAGCTATATATATACACATATGCAGTAGCCAAGGTACTATGTCGTACCGCTAAGTAAATGGGGATACAGACCACAATTGATGGTCGAAAGCTTTAATCCTGTACAAGAAATATATATTTTAAACTACAAGAGGATTTTCTTCATTGTGGATTGTGTCCCCATATACATACATATATATATGATATATATAATATAGTATATATATATATATATATATATATATATATATAAAATCATATCTTATCGCACCATTGTTCTCTTCATTGGAGTGCTGTTCTTAGATCCATGTCTGAGCAAGTGGGCCCTAGTGGGCAACTACACAAGATGTGATTCACATATATATATATATATTATATATATATAGAGAGAGAGAGAGAGAGAGAGAGAGATAATCAATACTCAGAAATAAATTTCTGACTAGCATCAGGATCGAACGCAGGGCCTTTCGATAGAAAGACGAGTCCGCTGCCAACCAGACCACACAAGTCATAAATGAAGCTGTACCTAAGGCTCTACCTAACTGGGGAAGCTAACTGCCTTCCATACCAGCGAGCTTTTCCCCAGCTTCCAGACTCAGCAGTGACACCCAATGGACAGCATGTCAGTTGGGTCACTGCTGAGTTGGAACTTTATTTCTGTTCCACACTGTGATTGTGTGTTGTTTATTTCTATCATATCCACTCAGAAATGGTCATTCAAACGAAATGCTGTCAGTTGGGGCACTGCTGAGTCGGGAAGCTTGGAAGAACGCACTACAAAGCTATCAGTCGAGGTGGGTGATGCCGACTCTAAACAACGAATACCTGAGCATGGCTGGATTTGTAAGTGAGAGGCGGCGTTAACTTATACCTCTCGTGACACCCCTTGAGGGTAAAGAGCTTCCCTGTACGTCGTGAATTCTGGTTCTGTGGTTCGAGCTCATGAGCCGACGAATTTCTTATCAATTAAAGAATTCTCCTTCGGCTTACATATATGAAAAAATATATAAATTCCGAGGTAGAGCGAATTAGATATTAAAAGACATATGTAGCTTAATGCTTATTTATATGAATCACGGTGATGTGATATGATAACATTCTATATATATATATATATATAATATATATATATATATATATATATATATATATATAGATATATATATATATATATATATATATATATATATATATATATATATATATATTATATATATATATATATATATATATATATATATATGTAATCAACAACAATTCGGTATCTGTAACAGTAACAACAACAATAATAATAGAAAACTGCCCTCTTGCTTTACATGTTAACGTCAATACTGATGAGAACACCGTTCAGATGTTCGAAAGTCTTTGCTTGTTTATTTTACATAATATTGTTTCCTATATAACTGTGGACTTTTATTACACTAATAATAATAATAATAACAACAAACAGCAGGAGAAAATTTCCATTAGCCTCAATTACCACCGGAATCTCCAAGTGTTAATGATCGAGTTGATCTACAACACTAAGTAGGACCTTACTTATAAAGCGAAGTCAAAGACACGAAGCATAATTAAACCGACCATGAGCAGCCTGCGCCTAATTACTCCCTAATTAGCCTGTCTAATGAAACTGATTGGGTTCCCAGTCTTCCAATATCAGTTGTCCGTAAATCACACTCAGTCTCAGCTCTTCCTCAGTCACTCCAGTCAGTGCAGGGAATCAGTCAAGTGAATTCTTGCTCAACTGAATGAATGAAAAGAAAGGATGCAATGGTACATGTGTACTTGATTTCTGTTTATTCATGTAAAAAAAAGTGGGCGTATGTATGCTCGTCTGTCTGCGTATGCATATGTATCATAGGTTTCTGCAAAATATGCAATGTGCATGTATAGTTGTAATAACCACAGTGGGGGTATTGACATGAAACCCTTTTGAAGTCATGTTGAAGCTGTTATCGAATAAAGACATCCATGGAATCACCTAAGCAGTGAAAAATGCAAATGTTCGAAAGCTCAGGCAACATAAACGTGTTTTTCTTCAGTAGTTAAGTAGCATGGAAATTGCAATGTCCATAAGCGCGCGAAATATGTATTCAAGATTGATTGTAAGCATAAGCTAAGAGAAATATTGAAAAGTAATACTACTTGATATCGAAATCTCATAAAGCTCCATCCGTTCTGCCAAATGACATCGATGAAGTGGTGGAAAGTGCTGCAAGCCTCCGCCATCTCTTGGGTCCCGAAGATGTGTTAAATACACGACAGTACTTGGCACTCTGTCTTTTCATTCTTAACTTTCCTAGTGGCTTCAGCTAATTATATATATATATATATATATATATATATATATATATATATATATATATATATATATATATATATATATATATATATATATATATATATATATATATATATATATATATATATATATATACATATATATATAATGTGTGTATAAATACATAGCATAATTATGATCGCATATGTAAAGGACACTCCATTCCATATGATATAATAAAGTACAGTTTGAAAAAAAAAATATACTTCATATATACAGTCACACATACTTATCTGAACAAAACCGGGGCTCGAATAAATCTTCCAAAAGTGACATCTGGTCTGGAGGGATGATGGTTAATATACTAATTACGGAAATGAGGATGACAGGTGTCTCTTATCATCCTTTTATATAAACAGA
>NC_087216.1:68466169-68483669 GCF_015104395.2 Macrobrachium nipponense
TCTTTTAGGAAATATGAAATGTTTTTATTTTTATTTTTTTAGGATATTAGGAAATTCAGTTAAGAAAATATGGTTACTTCATATGAGCCTTGTTATTAAGTGCGATTTTGGTATTGGTAGGTCATGTCTAGAATGTGATAGTGGGATGCAAACATTTAAGCTGTTTCTTATAAAGGATGTAAAAACTGAAAAGGCAGACTAACAAACTGACAGACAGACAGAGTGACAGATTCGCTTTTACAATACAGATTAATTTTTCTATCTTGATAAACGTAACCTTTGCCTGTTAGTCCAGTCAACCTATAGTTGGCTCCAATACATTTCACTCTTCATCCCTCCACATTTTCCTGAAAGTTTGCTTCAAAAATATTGAAAACCTTAAAAAGGGCCTGCAGATTTGAAACACACACACACACATATGTATAGTTCTATTATTATATATATACATATTATATATATATATATATATAAATATAATATATTATATATCTATATATATATATATTATATATATAATATATATATATTATATAAATATCTAATATATATATATAGTAACAGTATCCTTGAAACACAGATGTTTGCATCTAATGAAGGACCTCTCCAGCCATTTTATAGCAGCACTTTTCCTGCATTCAGTCCCTTGTCTTGATTGGCTTCATTTCCTTTGACACGGAACAAAAACCGGAGCAGGAAATCCGATGTTTCCTGTGGAAGAATTCAACCTCTTTCTTTCCCCGAGGTTAATTGATGTCATTAGTTCCTCTCTTAGGGGTCGTGGAGCAGAGTGCAATTTTAGTTCTGGGAATTTTCCTGATCTTCAGCTTCTTTCGCTTAAGAATCTTTTTCCAGTTGGGTAAATGAATACGTGCAGTTGGGTTATAAGGCAGTAATTTGTCGCGTGAAAATATGAGAATGTGATTTCCATCTTGCAAGGAAGAGCGTAGATGTAATACTGTTCATCTGATATTATGTCTTTGTTTTTTCAATCGACTGCGCTTTATTAGCTGGGAAAGAGAAATATACGTGGGTCTTCCATCGTTTAAGGGCAAAGTTCAGTATCATACAAAAATATTTCGTTCAAAAGAATATTTGATTACAAATTTACAACAACAAAATTCTTTCTAAAAAACCGATTGTTCTGTCATTTGAGATGTAAGAAATAAAAATGATCATCTTCATTAATTTTATGTCAATAAAATTTTCAAAGTTTAATAATCTAAAGCGCACATTTAAAACTTTAAAAGCAAGTTAGATTTGTATTATAGTTTTTTTTCATCTTAGCATTTTTAGAAGGGCTATGGATGAAAATGATCGAGTCCATGTTTTAAACTGGTGTATTCACTTTGCATTTCGAGTTGATTTTCTTTCAGAATAAAAAATATGTATTCCATGTAAAGTTTGTTATAATTCCAAAGCAATTCGTTGTAATTTGATTTGTAGAGAGTTCCATTTCCATGTGTAAACTATTTTTATACAAATCTGAGCTAAATCACTTTCACTTCCAAAGTGTTTAACCCCTAAATGAAATATTCTACTTGCGAATTAGAAAGTGATAACATTCCTGGTCGCAAGTGATCCTATACAAAGATCTGGTTATACCAAATTTAACATCATTATTAGTTGTCTGTGAAAGAAAGCCACTGAGATGGCTTTGTCCATTCATCCGCTCTTTCTGTCCGCCCCAGATCCTAAGAACTACTGAGGCTAGAGGGCTGCAAATTGGTTTGGTGATCATCCACCTTGCAATCATAAAACATAACACATTGCAGCCCTCTAGCTTCAGTAGTTTTTAATTTATTTAAGGTTGTCGTTAGCCATGATCGTTCGTCTGGCAAGGCTATAGACAGGCCATCAGTGGGGCCATGGCTAAAAGCTACATGGGCCGCGCATGTTTTACTTTTTTTTTTTTTTTTTTTTTTTTTTTCTTTTGTATTACAGGTCTGAAAATGCGCCGTTCAAAATACATTCTATCGCAACCACAAATTCAATGCGCTGTATTCCGATTCAGTTGCATTCTTGTCTGCAAATTCATTCCTCCCTTCCATGGGAATTTGTAGAATCTGCATCCTGAGTTTTGTATCACAAATCTCTGAGGACGCCCATCCTGTGCAAATCAGAACCTATAATTAACCGTATGGGACTCCCCCAAGAACTTCGGAGCCCGCAACACCTGCCCCACGATGTCCTTCTGGGTTGAAGGACAAACTTTGCAGGAGAGAGAGAGAGAGAGAGAGAGAGAGAGAGAGAGAGAGAGAGAGCCCTGAGCAAGAGGAATCCAGAATGAGTCATTAGTATCTTTTGCCAATTAGATTTAAGATCTTATTTGTACTGCATTTTGTATAATATATCCAATATGACAAATACCACCTTTTTTTTTACATGAATCCCCCTTTCGGCGTTTTAATAGCCAACTTGATTAAAGAAGAAAAATCATTAATGAGAAGAATAGAGAAAAATTCGATGCTAGATAAAACGCCGATGAAATAGCCATTACTTTTTAAATAACCCCTTTATTAATATATATATATATAATAAATAAATATATATATATATATATATATATATATATATATATATATATATATATATATATATATATATATATATATATATATATATACATACACACACACGCGCACACACACACACACACACACACACACACATATATATATATATAATATATATATATATATATATATATATATATATATATATATATATATTTATGTGTGTAGTTATAAATGAATGAGATAGTGATGTAATGGTATAATAACAATTACAATCATATGGAAATTTCAATCTGAGTATACAAATAATCATTAAGGATTGATTCCTTTTGTTAGATTTAAAATTCCCTGATTTACAACTTTCATTTATTATTTACATATTGATTCCACGATATCAATTTTCCTTATGACTGTAGCGTGTTACCAGTTTCTCCCATAAGATCACACACACTATCATTAATTATTATATAAATTATAATTTTATATTGGTTTTGTTAAACCCAATCATCATTACAACCTTTTGTCCACCAGTAATGAATCAGCTGCATTAATCTCGAAATCAGATGAATGCGCATTTATGCATTCGTATATTTCCATTCGACAAAATCATGAAGAGTTGTCTTAAAATTGACATAGAATTGAGCCCCTCTAATAATCAGACGAAACGTTGGTTGGGAATTCAAAAACCATCAATATCACCGTTTTATACTTATGTGTCACACTTCAGGTCGAGAAATATTTTGAGCTGAAGTGTGACACTTCAGGTCTAAATATTTTTCGAAATAAAATTCTGAACACCTGAGTATCGATCGATAATTAGTCCTCGTAGGAGCTTGCTGACCGAATTTTGCAAATCCACGAATCAGCGAGGTTCGTATTAACACATTTAGTCCATCGGAAATAACGCGAATGAAAACATCTGAAAAAACGAAAAAAAAAAAAGAGAAAATCTGTAAAACCCAGAATGTTGGCCCGCAATTCTGTCCTCATATTTGAGCGCATATGGGACCAGATTAAACCCTGGGGGAAGCAGAGGGGACGATGAAGTAAAGCATCTTTTTCGAAATGGTGACACCTGTTGGACCTGATGAGGTCAGCTTTCACCTCGTGATGCCCAAATGTTATTTTCGCTTCTCGGATCTGGAATTTCGAAATTCTTCATCTCTGAATATTACGATTAAAAATTCGGATTCATCAGGAAAATGTGTATTTCTAAATTTTAGGTCACCAAATCAAATATTTTTATTTGGTCATAGCACCAGTTCGGAGAAATTACCATTTGTGGACTAATAAAAGAATTTTTTTTCTTTTTTTATGTATTGATTTATTTTTACTTTTGCGAGATAGGAAATTGGTCCCGGCTACAGAAAATCGCCTTATTTCAGTGCTTTCAAATATTTTGGCTCACCTAAAAGTTAGGTAACAACTGAAAGCTTTTGAAAATACGTAGGTACTCGATATATACATATGTATCCTGTTGTATGCATTGTGTTTTTGAGCGTGGATGTGTATATACGTATATTCCCACGGCGGCATGGATTATAGAACTGGAGAAGGTTATCTAATCCTGAACAATAAAAAATAAGTAATTAAAGAAAAACATATTGATAGCAAAGGCTTTTCTGTTATATGGCAGGTCTGAAACAGCGACGACCTAACCATCTTAGGATCTGAAACGATTCAAAGGACCGTTCGGTCGTTAAACACCGAGACTTCCTCGGTGCTACAATCGTTCATCGCCTGTTGTGGGTAACGGGTTTTGCTCGCTCTGTTTTGACTCAAGTTAGCCACCACCTCACTTTGGTGTTCGTCGGTTATTTTAAGATTTAACGAACTCCTTCGATTTTGGCGTGTGGATCTGTGAATATAGTGTTAAGTGATTTTACTTCTTTGAGATCTGTTATCGTGTACAGTTGTCAGAGTGGATTTTCGATGTGATTCAGATGTGATACTGATGTTTGCAAAATCGTGTTTAGGGTTTATATGTGACTTCGGATTGTATCGTGAAACGCTGACTTTGATCACAATTAACCTTCGAAGGATCAGGATGCCTCTCCCTCGGAGTTCCTTCCTGGGGTTTACTTATCTGCAAATATTAATGATGTCGGTGCCATTAAAACCTTGTAGGAAACCTTCCAATAAAATCTTAAGGTCTGAGGCATTATTTATGGCGGCAAAACTCGTACTGAATACATGAAAGAGTTTATATTTAAATTCTCTGGCCTTGGGGCAAAGAAGGTTCGAGAGACAATGCAAAAACTAACTGCAAAAAATTACCCTGCCCTACTGACTTGGAAAAAATCCTCTACCGATATAGGATTTGTCGGTAAGATAATTGAATGACTAGCTATACCAAATTAAACGAATGACTGCCGGTTTCATCCCTATGTTGAAGTTGTTTACTTTTAAATAGTATGGAAAAGTGTTAAGGGCTGAGTTACGTGCTAGTTTCTCGCCGGCAAAATTTGATACAAGGAGCACTTGTGAATTTTGAATAACAGTATTCAGAATTTTACAGTAATGGGTTGTCCACAGTCTTATTTAGATGGAGTGGAAGGCGAAGTTGAAAAGCACAAAGCAATTGGATCACGTGTTAGGACAAAGCTTTATTGCTTTATTATCAGTGGTGATGAAGATGTGATAGCAGTGTTTAGGTTTGCAACAAACGTTACCAACACTTATGTCAATTTTCTTTATATGAAAGAAAGGTTTGGATCTTCAGTTTTCGTGTGCTCACTATTAAAACTCAGAAGTCGACCATTAACTACTGTTCCGGGCCAAATATAAACATCAAAGGAATATTTTAGGGTAGAGCATCACTCACAAGTCCTGGGGCACTCTTACTATGCCTTGTGATCGAGACTTTGGCTACACTGAAGCGAGGCTATGAAGGGAGGGTAGTTGAGGTCAGGGTAAAGGTGAATACTTCAGCCATCATCAATCAAGTTGTCAAGGGTGACTCTGGTGTTGCTGAAGTGACAGAGGAACTCTTGAGTTTAAAGGAAGCCAGAGTTCTTGTGTTTGACGTAAGTATGCTGAAGGCTGTGCCATCAGGACCACTTTGATCTGGTGAGCACTCGCATCATGTACTCCTCTGACCTGTCACTTATGCCCGTGCCTCCCAGGTAGGTACGCCTCCCTTATACCCCAGGGTCGGCAGAAAAGTTAAGTGACCTGAAGTCTTGCCCTGTACACTACCCCAATTGAATTTGCCCAGTACTTGAGGGACGCCCTAGAAGAATCACCCGAAGAAGAGGGCGCTGGAGGATCGGATGGTGCCAACTTTGATACACACTCCTTGATTTGCCGCTGCCCAAAATCATCATAACTTTAGAAGCGGGAAATAAAGGTTGGTGAGTACACCATAATAATCTCTCTCTCTCTCTCTCTCTCTCTCTCTCTCGTAGTAGCCATCTTGCTTGGTGAGACGTACCCGCGTGAAGTCAGATTAATCAACAGATATCACAAGTTTAACATTCGACTAGAATTTGAGAAATATCTAGAAGTGTTCGTGAAACTATCGGTGATAAGATTAGTGTGAAAATAGTAGGATAAAGCGTCTTCTAAGTTAGTTTATCAAGTGTAATACTATAAATAGAACAAGATGGCAGTAAGTTCCAACTGCGGGAAGAGGTGGTCGTAATTTGGCGTGTTTAGCAGATTCGCAATACGATGAGGTAGCAGGAAGGGAACTGACATTTCTCATCTATGAAATCAGCAACAGTCCTAACCAAAAAGATACAAAAGCATCATAGATATATTAGAAGGATATAATCCTTCAAACTGGAACAAATCTAATGAAAACATCTTGAAAATAATTGAAGAAGTTCCAAATAAAATCCAAGTGGTCAAGAGACTCATAAAGAAAATATACATAAACCAACATATTCGACAAAGAAAATGAATAAGGTGAATCTTGTGAATATCCTAATTGATGCATTAGGAAAAAGAATGCCAAAAGCATGCAAACTGTGTAAGGTTTGGTATAGCATAGTCAATCCACAAAACCTAATCAGAAAATGTGCTGCATGCAACATTCCGACCCATCCACAGTGTGCTGAGGTAATACAAGATTTGAGAAAAGATACAAGAATTTTTTGTTCAACATGTCTATCATGGATAGACAATGTTATTAAATCAAGATTGAATGTACAAATAGTTGAGGATGAAGAAGAAGAGGAAGGAGGAGAAGAAGAAGAAAAAGAAGAGGAAAACGGAAGAGAAGTAAACAAAAATGACTGACAGAAAAAAAATAAGGAAAACAAAGAACAAGATAAAAGTATGGATGCAGAGATACTCATTGATACTACATATGAGGCAATAAAGCAGCATACCTACGAAGAAATAAATTACGATATGACAACAGAAAAGCAAATCCCGAAGAGGCTCTACCCAGATCTACAATTGACGGGAAAGGAGGCAAAAAAAAATAGACAAGAAAGACAAAATCTGCAACCTTTTGAAAAGAGGGAATTGCAGATTTGGAGAAAGATGTTACTACAAACATCCTAAGATATGTCAAAACTATGAAATATTATGGTAAATGTGCATACTTAGATGGATATGGGGATGATTGCAGAGATGCATAAACCAAAAAAATATGTAAAAACCTAAAAGAAGGAAAAGGATGTAAGTTCGACAAAAAATGCAAATATATGCACCTGTAGCCATGAATCATAATCAATAAATAACCAACCAAGTAATAAAATCCAAAATAAGAAAGAAACAAATAAAGAGAGAAATCAAGAATATCAGGTAAAAAGAGAAAAGCAAACCACAATGAGATATGCAGAGGTGTCAGCAAAAAATTTCAAAGCATCAGCTCCGAAATTCTACTCAAGAGATAATAACTGTATTTATTATGCAAGAGGATATTGCAGAAACGGAGAAAATTGCAGATTCAGACACAAAATGAATAATTATGATGAAGGAAGATCAAATATTATGGAAAAGTTGGATTTTTTAATGTCAGAATTTCTGGAAATGAAAAAAAGAACAACATACCAGAACAGGAAAGAGACATGGGAAATCCTTATTACTACCAGTATTAAATGAAGGAGAAAACACGCAAAACCATCATAGTGATGAATGCGCAGGGTTTAGTTACGAGTAACTCAAAAAGAAAAATAGAGTACTTAGAAGAAAACTAACCCAAAATGAAAAGAAAATAGATATAATGAATATAAGTGAAAACCTGGTATTCCCAAGAGACTGGGAATGATGATCAAATAAAAGGGTTCCAAACTTATAGATCAGATAGAAAAAATAGGAATCAAGGGAACCGCAATATATGGGAAAGACAAAAAACAAGGAAAAATATATGAGAAATATAATAACTCAGAATGTGAACTAATAGCGGTAGAATTTGAATCTGAAAAATTGATGAACATAGTAATAATATAGACCTCCTAATACTAAAGAGTTTGACTTAATAATTGAAAATTGGATGATATATGTAGAAATCACAAGGACTGGACTATTCTCCTATCTGGTGACTTCAACTTTCCTTTCGTAGAATGGAAAGAACGAATAGGAGATTGTGGTTGTACTTATACATATAAAAAGAGAGTAATAGTAGTGCAGAAGATAAGAGGCAATTTGAAAAGCTATTAGATATGCTACTAGAAATACACATTCAACAAATAATCCCCTGCCAACAAGGAAAGGACTTTAGACCTAGTATTTGTGAACGAGATGAATTATGTTAAAGAAATAATAGTTTATAATGCGAGTATTTTCAGACCATAATGTCATAGAATTAACAGTTCATTCCAAAGCAAGTGAAAATAGAGATAAGCAAGAAATGAAAAAGTGGGAAGGATATGGAAAATACAACTTCTACAGTAAAAATATAAAATGGTCAGAAATTAATGAAGAATTAAACAAAGATTGGGATAACATTTTCGTAAGTGATGACATAAAGGGTAAATACGGAGATATTATATAAAATATTGGAGAAAATAGTGGAAAAATATATACCGAAGAAGAAAAGTAAACATCATTCATGCATACCAAGAGACAGAAGGATCTTGTTCCAGAAAATCAGAAAGTGGAAAAAAGGTCTTGCAAAGAAAAAAATGCATGGAAAGTTATAGAACTAAAAAGTAAGATAGAAAATGCAGAACAAAAGATTATACAATCAAAAGAAAATGAAAAACGGGACTTGGAAGAAAAAACCCTATTAAATATCAAGCAAAACCCCAAACTATTATACTCATATGCGAAGAAGATGAATAAAAGAAGAATAGAAATAGGCCCTCTGAGAATTGAAGGAGATTAACGAATGAAAAAAAAGGAAATTTGCAACATACTGGCAGAACGATATAAGAGAGAATTCATCCCTAGAATAGATAATGAAGATAATGATATAGAAGTAAGGGAAGAAAATAGTGAATATTTAGCTGACATAGAAATTAATGAAGCTGATATTGTGCAGGCAATTAATGAAATTAAAAATGGAGCTGCTGCAGGGCCGGATGGAGTCCCTGCTATTTTGTTAAAGAAAGTAGTTCATTCTATCGCAAAGCCACTTGCAATATTATTAAGACAAAGTGTAGATACAGGCAAGATTTATGATGAGCTGAAATTAGCATATATCACCCCTACTTTCAAAAGTGGATCAAGACTAGAGGCAAGTAATTATAGGCCTGTGAGTCTAACATCACATATTATGAAAGTGTATGAAAGGGTAATGAAGAAAAATATTATGAAACATTTAATAAAAAATAATTTGTTTAATATAGGACAACACGGTTTTCGTACCCGGAAAAAGTACACAAACCCAACTGTTAGTCCACCGTGAGAACATATTCAAAAATATGAAAAGCGGAAATGAAACAGATGTGGTTTATCTAGACTTTGCAAAAGCTTTTGACAAAGTAGACCATAATATATTAGCAAAGAAAATTAGAAAACACAATATCGTAGATAAAGTAGGAAGATGGTTAAAAGAATTTTTACACAACAGAAAACAGATAGTTATTGCAAACGATGAGAAATCGGATGAAACCAAGGTAATATCCGGTGTGCCACAAGGTAACGGTGCTAGCTGCAATATTTTTGTTATTATGATTGAAGACATAGACAGTAATGTTAAGGATTCGGTAGTGAGTAGTTTCGCTGATGACACAAGAATAAGTAGAGAAATTACTTGTGATGAAGATAGGAACGCTCTACAAAGAGACCTTAAAGTATATGATTGGGCAGAGGTAAATATGGATGGTATTTAACTCTGATAAATTTGAATCAATAATTATGGAGACAGAGAAGGAAAGCTATATGCATATAGGGGACCTAATAATAAGGCAATCACAAATAAGGAAGCAGTTAAAGACCTTGGTGTGATGATGAATAGGAACATGTTTTTGCAATGATCAAATAGCAATTCTGTTGGCAAAATGTAAAGCAAAAATGGGAATGTTGTTACGGCACTTCAAAACAAGAAAAGCTAACACATGATTATGCTTTATAAAAACATATGTTCGGTAGTCCACTTGAATATTGCAATATGATATGGTACCCACACTATCAAAAGGATATTGCACAAATAGAGAGTGTACAAAGGTCCTTTACAGCTAGAATAGAAGAAGTTAAGGACCTAGACTACTGGGAAAGACTACAATCCTTAAAATTATATAGTCTAAGAAAGGAGAAGAGAACGCTACATGATAATTCAGGCATGGAAACAGATAGAAGGAATAACAGAAAATATCATGGAACTAAAAATATCAGAAAGAGCAAGCAGAGGTAGATTAATAGTGCCCAAAACTATACCAGGAAAATAAGGAAAGCACACAGGACATTAATCCACTACGCACCAGCATCGAATGCAATGCAAGGTCTATTCAATGCGTTGCCAGCTCATCTGAGGAATATATCAGGAGTGAGCGTAGATGTGTTTAAGAATAAGCTCGACAAATATCTAAACTGCATCCCAGACCATCCAAGATTGGAGATGCAAAATATACCGGAGATGTACTAGCAACTCTCTGGTAGACATTAGAGGCGCCTCACACTGAGGGACCTGGGGGCAACCCGAACGAACTGTAAGGTCTGTAAGGTCTGTAAGGTCGCTCTCCTCTCTCTCTCTCTCTCTCTCTCTTTTGTACTGCATTTGCATGCTTATTTTATTTTATCAGAATATTTTATTTATAAATATTTTGACAACATTGCTGTGTTTATTGTGATTATTGATGCATGCCAGTTTTCAAAATATTTTTGTGTATGACAGTTTCATAATTTTAATATTTTTTTTTATAATTTTGTCTTTTGTGTTGAAATGGTAGATGTTAGGGATATAAAGAAAACGCATTCTGAGCTGCTTCTCAAGAACGATAAAAGATGTAATATTTATACGTTTTTCGATTAGTAATACATTCCCTTGAAATTAGTTCATTGTTGAATAAAAATCGTATATTTTGTTTAGTAGACAAAAAGTTGTAAATTAAACTAAATTTTCTCTGATTTTAAAATACAGCTGCTTGCGCCCATTCTGCGGTGTGCCATATATATATATATATATATATATATATATATATATATATATATATATATATATATATATATATATATATATAGATATATATATATATATATATATATATATATATATATATATATATATATATATATATATATATATATATATATATATATATATATATATATATATATATATATATATATATATATATATATATATATTATATATATATATATATATATATATATATATATATATATATATATATATATATATATATATATATATATATATATATTATATATATATATATATATATATATATATATATATATATATATATATATATATATTATATATATATATATATATATATATATATATATATATATATATATATATATATATATATATATATATATATATATATATATATATATATATATATATATATATATATATATATATATATATATATATATATATATATATATATATTATATATATATATATATATATATATATATATATATATATATATATATATATATATATAATATATATATATATAATGTCATATCACATTACCGTGATTCATATACATACATCGAGCTACAATGTCCTTTAATATCTAATTCGCTCTACCTCGGAATTAATATATTTTCATATATGCTTAATCGAAGGGGAATTTTTTCTCGATAATAGATTTACCTGTACCTGGGCGCGAACGCAGGAGACATTCAAATCCAGGGCACGTGCCTGGATTTGAATGTCTGAATGTTTGAATGTATGTATGTGTGTGTGTGTGTGTAATCTACTGGTCAATTACACACACAATATATATATATATATATATATATATATATATATATATATATATATATATATATATATATATATATATATATATATATATATATATATATATATATGTATATATTATATATATATATATATATATATATATATATATATATATGTATATTATATATATATATATATATATATATATATATATATATATATATATATATATATATATTATATATATATATATATATATATATATATATATATATATAATATATTGTGTGTGTTAATTGAAGAGTAGATTGTACACACACATATACACAAGTATATTTACGTATATCAGGGTTTTCAACCTTTCCTCCCCACGTACCCTTTCAGGGTATTTATAATATCAGTAATGTAACCCCTTCACTTTGCATAACGTGGAAAACAGAAGTAACTCTGAAAAACTGTACAGAGGGGATGTAAGTACATAACTCTACTGACTTAACTCTCCTGACATAACCAATAATATTATAAACATAAAGAATTCCATGAAAAAATAGACAATTTTTTAATAATTATTTAACTCTGGCTATGCAGTAAAGTTTCAAGGTTATGGTACTGAGCTGCAAAAACAAAATACATTATTATTACATCAGGTGCAAAGGTCGTTAATGAAATGGCTGAAACTGTTTTCATTAACTATCCTAGTTGGTCGAGGATCAGTTTTTGTTAAAGCACATTGAAGGTCGTCATCTAACGTTCATTCGAGTGCCATGGAGAGCGCGTACCCCCGGACAGACCCTTGGCGTACTCCCTGGGGTACACACCCCAAATGAAAAACCCCAAATTGAAAACCCCTGATATATATATATATATATATATATATATATATATATATATATATATCTAATATATATATATATTATATATATATATATACCAGTATTGTATATTGTATATGTGTATGAATATAAACATACATTTACACATGTATTTTGGTTAGTATGTACAAAATATATATATATATATATATATATATATATTATATATATATATATATATATATATATATACATATACATGAGGTCAATTGAAAATAACCATTTACTGTTGTGACAATCACTGCCTCGTAATTTACTGAAAAATAAAAAGGAAAAATAAATCTGCAATTTGAAAACTGAGTATTCAGTTACTCTCCATTTAAAGTCTGCAACCTTTTAATCAGGTACAACAGCTGATAAAGCTTCCGTAAACTTTTATTATTTCTCTAAGCTATTATGTAATTAACTGTAACTTGTTCCCTTAAGGTTTGATTTCGGACAAGTTGCTGACAGATATACGTATTACGTAACTGACTTTTCTCGAATTGACATAACTTTTAATCATTCGACCAGATAAGGTATTGTATGATACATTCTACTAGAAAAAAGGTTTATTATACGATGCACTCAAAATACAGTTTGTATTTATATGCTTCTCAATCTTGTTAATTGCTGGTCTCAAGCTCCTTGTGAGAGGTTTATTGTATTTCTTTGTTTAATCATTGCTGATTCTACCATCCGGCTTTTGAGCTGACAATTGCTGCTATAAAATATATGTGACAAATTCCAGTTGGTTTGAAAGCAACTTGTGTGGTGAAACTTAAATTAAATTTGCTTTTATGTGCTTTTGCAAAAACAGATTTACAAAATATAAAAAGGAAATTATTTTTTCCTTCATTATGAGGGTTCTTGATCTGAAAGCAAGTTATGTGGTTATCTACAAGATAAATTTTTCTATATGTGGCTTCGCTTAGACAAAGATTAGCAAACAACGAAGTAAGTTACACTTTTCTTCATTAAGAGTGGTGTTTGGTTTGAAAGCATATCTATTAAGCGATTTTGCAAAGACAAATATCAGGAAATATAAAAAGAATATTTTGTTTTTCATTTTGATGATTCTCGTTTAAACAATTTTTTTTTACATATTGAGTCGCAAGTTAAATTTGCTTTCTGTCAGGAGCTTCAAGGACAAATATAAGGAAATATGAAAAGAGGATATTTTTTCTTCGTTTTGATGAATCTTGGTTTTAAACCAAGTTTTGTGGTGATCAAGAAGTCAAATATGGCATATTTTAAGTGCATTTGCAAAAGCAAATATTAGAAATACGAAAATTAGATTAGTTTTAACGTAGTTTTTATGGATACATTAAATTGAGGCGTCCAGTGCTAAAACCCACATTCGCCACAAATTTGATATATGCATTTTTTTTTATCGTACATCTGGAATCCCCCTCGTTTCCTCTTTCGAATGTGTAAGTGAGTGTAATATTTTGATGATGAGATGGTTCAATTTTACATTATATAATCTGTACTTTTGTAAACTTCAGCTTTAATTTTGCTCATCAATTTTACAATCAATCAGTCAATCAAATTGTGCACAGTCTAATTTTTTTTCATATATAACATCATATTTTTGGGGTCCTAAACATTCCAAAAATTCAAACCTGAAGAAAATATCTTGAAAAATAAAAGAGTTATGGCCTTTTTAAATTTACAAATTTAAAGGCCCTTTTTCTCTATTTTTTCAAATGTTGAAATGTGGTGAGTGTGGGTTTTAGCGCTGGACACCTCAATTGTCCTTATTGAAATCAGTATTGGGGAATGTTTTGTTTGTTTTGAGCTCACTTTAAGTTGAAATATAAAAATGAAGTTATTTTCCTTCATGATTACGGTTACGCTAAATTGTATTAGTTTTAAAAGATACTGAATAATGTCTTGCTTCGTTTGAGCTCAGTGTTGTTCTAGTTGAAATTCCAATCCCATTTTTGGCATCCATCTGTCCATCCATCCTCGTTCGTCCTTTTCACCTGAAGAAATCATTCAATTAGTGTTTCCTTCTATTTTCTCTTCAGTCCCGACTCCCATCCAATCGCCATCCATCTCCTTCCATCAGAGCTTCTTGTTCAACCCAACTCTCCTTCCTTCTCCTTCTCTAGTCGAGGCTCCTGGTTTTTGCCCCGGGCTCCTATTCATAGGGCGGGAAGTTAGTTTCTTTATTAATCGATTTATTTTTATTTATTTTTTCATTTTATTTAATTTTACTTATTTACCCTTGTTTATTTATTTATTTATTTATTTATTTATTTATTTTTTCCTTATATACTTCATAAGTGGGGGAAAATTAAATGAAATTGTTGTGGTAAAGTGTTTATGGAGGTTCAAACTCTCATCTACCATCGACTGTTTCCAGTTATCCAAAAACACTTTATACAAACTCGCATTTTTTCTCCCACGAAATATAAAAATTTTAATGCATAACGTTGAATACACTGTAATTCTTATGTTAACCCTGTGATAAATGACAGGAGAATTTAGTTATTTAAATATGTCAGTTATTTAGTGTGGATGGATTTTTTTATGGAATACCAAAAGCTTAAAAATGCATAAATGAAATACTGTTAACAAAGAAGTTCATTGTTCATTATGAGTTACACTTGTTTTATGTATAGTATTATTTTCAAATAGCAGTTATTCATGAACGTCATCAATTACGTTTCCTGCGACCGATTCCAGTAAGCGTAACATTTTTATTTCTATACATACATAAAAACACGTACTATCGTGCACAATAGTTCGTTCGCTCCGCTGATCCAGAGTGAACACGAATCGGCGACTATGAAACCCCGAATGTAAAATGTGCTTAGGAATTCAATATTTATGAATTAATATATCCTATAGATTATCGTATGTATCTTATCAACGGACGCGACTGTTACTAGATCGATACAAAACTTTCACCAACAGTGCTAACGGTGGTGTTCTCTAATCTGCAAGACACCTCTTATGAAAAAGGAAAAAAAAAAATAAAACACCTATAGCAGCAAATTAGCAAAATTTTCAGTTCACTTACGACTTACGTTATTGAACCACAAACATTTTATACTATATATATATATATATATATATATATATATATATATATATATATATATATATATATATATATATATATATAATATATATAATATATATATATATATATATATATATATATATATATATATATATATTGCTAACATCCAGAGAGAAGTCTGGCGATATGGGGTGATAACATCCGATGCCAGTTTTTGGAAACTTAGAAATTATGGTTATATGTAATTTTTTAAATACTAATGCAAGATGCATATACTTTCACCAATGTAACAAATTCATATTCAATAAAAAGCCAGAAAGAAAAAAGCACAGCAAAAATATCAGTAATAGCACAGAGGTAAAGGCAGAACAAAATTGGTAGCCAAATAAACCTAACTAGCGAATAATTTTTTTCATTATGTATTGTTTGACGGTTTTGTTGGCGGTGTAAGGTTCCAGCAACGAAAATGCGCTGAGAATTGAATAGTCCTTTACCTGTCCAATTGTTGTTATTCTTAATGTAGAATGCCATGGTCATGAAAACTACTAATCCACCATCAATATTATGGTGTGGACACTTTTTAAATTAACAGAATAGCCCATACCAAAGGTCTAAGGATGACGCTGCCCATACCTATGGTAAGAGGTATACCTTTGATAACAGGGGACTTGGGACATGCACAAGCCGCACCCCACCATCTACTGCTACTGACTTAAGCCCCTTGATACCCTGAAAACGTTGTAGAACAGAGCCTAACATCGACATCAGGGAAACGTAACGTCATATTTACAGTTGTTTACCCTTATTCACTCCTTTCAATTGTGATCATAGTAAACTAGTATTATATGAATGAATGTTGATTAGTGTTAATACTGATTGATCTTTGACTGGCTAGCATATATAGACCTTAAAACAGCTGTAAGACCTTGTTTTCCTTTGCATGAGAAGGCTGCACAACAGTTGACACTAAGGCTGGAATATTGAAAGGAGATCCAACAAGTAAAAGAAGTAGACAATGATAAAATTAGTTGAGCTAAAAGCTGCAGCCTAAGACTGGTCATATACTAGGCAACCTAACTCACCAATGTCAAGGTAGCAGCTGGTGGTTCTTAACCCTCCCTAAGACAGGAACTAGTCAGGAAATGGGAAGGACCACTGCAGTTAACTTTCCTGGAGAGAGATGTTAAATTCCTAAAATAGTATATTCGCTCGTAATTGCCTTTAAAATATGTCAATCAAAATTGTCAGCGATAATAAACTCGTTTACACATTAGAATTAGCTATAACTACATAGGCACTGCAAAACTACATTGCTCCTTGAAGCACAGAATCTGAATTAAGTTATTATCTACTACAATGCATCGTGAAAACATTGATGAAGATATCATTAAGAAAGACATTTAGTAAAATTGATATCTGATATTTTGCGATTGCTCTGGTAATGAAACGAGACCAATAAGATGAGGTTTATTCACTATGGTGTTAATCTAGAAAAGAACTTGAAAAGCGCTCTCTCTCATCATCTCTCGTCTCGTCTCTCTTCTCTCTCTCTCTCTCTTCTCTTCTCTCTTCTCTCTCTCTATCTCCGGTCTCTCTCTCTCATATTCTTTTGTCTTTATCTCTCCAATTATAATATTTTTCTCTGCTTCTGTCTTTCTATCTTTCTACTAAATACGAACTTGTTATATTGGTGAAATATCTTAATATTTCATATTGTGTTAGTATTTCAAGAAAATCACAAATAGCAGTAATTTGCAAGTGAACTGAAAATATTGCTAATTTGCTGCTATAGATACTGGGTTTGAGTGTAAAATGC
>NC_087216.1:68488669-68497020 GCF_015104395.2 Macrobrachium nipponense
TAAAAGGAACGAAAGCAACAGCAATTGTAAAAATGTTATTGGTTCTTCTATTAAAGAAGAGTTAGCACAAAAGTTAAAGGCCACAAAGTTCAGTGTACTTTGCGATGAGTCTACTGATGCGGGTTCTATAAAATCATCATGTGTGGTGGTACGGTTTTATGACAAAGATGCAGGAGCAGTTAAATGTAAGTTTTGGGAACTGTATGATGTTTACAATGCCAAAGACCCAGATAACACTAAGGAAGGTGCAACAGGAAAAAACTTGTTTCACGGACTCATGAAAACATTTAATCAGTATGATATTCCTGCAACAAATATGATTGGATTTGGTTGTGATGGGTGTAATGGAATGATGGGGGCCCATAACTCTGTTGCAAGTCGCTTTCGAGAACAATGGCCAGGATTTTTGTGATGAAATGTGTTTGCCATTCTGCACATCTCTGTGCAAGTGAAGCCTGTAAGACACTACCCAGAAGACGCGAAGATTTGGCAAGAGAAATTTTTAATCACTTTAAATGCAGCAGGAAGAGGCAGAGTGAATTATTGCAGTTTCAGGAATTTCTTAACCTGAAACTACACAAGATTTTTCACTCCTCCCAGACAAAGTGGTTGTCATTAGTTGCAGTTGTTTTTCGTCTGTTAGAGCAATGGGAAGCCCTTAAGCTGTATTTTACAGGTATTTGGTTTTCTGAGAAGGTGGTATCAGCCGAGCTTATATTTCATGATCTTCACAATCCCTTCATTAAGTCCTATTATCTTTTTCTTGAATGGATTTTGCCAAAATTCACAAGTTTCAATGCATATTTTCAATCTGATAAAACCGTAATCACAGTACTGCATGAGAAGTTATGCATGCTTTATAGGGAGCTACTACTTTCTTTCATGGAAAGAGAGTACATCATAAAGACTGATTTTAAGGCAGTTGATCCTTTTAGGCAAGACGAATACCTTAGGGATAGTGAGTTGTATCTTGGACTGGGGGTACGTAAAGAACTTGACAAACTAAATCTAAATAAAAATAAATCTAAATGGACTGATTTTTATAAACGCTGTAGGGACTTCTTAATAATAGCATGTGCGGAGATCAAGAAAAGGTATGATTTTAAGGACAGTGTGATCTCCAAGCTGTGTTGCTAAACTCCTGAAAATGCAGTGTCTAATAACTTTAGAAAATCAACCCCCTCTTTATGCTCTCTCATAGTTGAACTTCCTTTGTGTCACCAGATAATTGTTCACTAATACAGAAAATTGATGATCAATGGAGAATGTTACCAGCATTCAAAGATATACTTCATATTGATATATTGTCAGTAGATAAATTCTGAGTGAATGTTTTACAGAGTGGGGATAACTACTTTGAACTGGCAAATTTTGCTCTGTGTGCGGTCAGTCTTCCACACTCGAATGCTGAATGCGAGTGTGTTCAGTAAGATCAACCTTTTTAAGACAAACACAAGAAATAGTTTAAACACAAACTGTTAATGGTGCTTTGTTGGCCTCCGAGTGTATCAAAAGTCAGGAGTCCTTTGTCAAGTTTACGCCATCCAAAGACAAGCTTAGACGTTTAAAAAACAGTTCACAGCTGTATATAACAACGTAGCCTAAAGTAAAGAACCTTTTCGTTAATTTTGGTAAAAAAACATTTTCTTGGATTTTGGTTCACTGTTTTGCTATGCACAATGTATGATGTAGGGTTTCAGTTTCAATGTTTATTGACTAAAATATCATTTTTTTTTTTTTAATGTGAACAGAAGAGTTTGATTAATACTATTTTCGCCTTATCATAAATGTATAAAAGCTATACATGCATTTATTTTGATACCAAGAAATGTTGTTGATTACTGTAGGGCATAATGTAGTAATAAAAGATACGATAATTTTTCACATGCATACGATATATTTTGCGATAATTTTGGTGAAAAAACGATAATTTTGAATCATCAGTACGAATTTGGCAGCATCTAGCTGAAAAATTATTTCATGTAGCCGACAGCCGAAAAAATCAGCCGATTTCTCGAGTTTCTTAGCCATTTTTTTTGGTCGATTTTCAGCTATTACTATTATTTATATCATTATTATTACTACTACTACAAAAAATGATTGAGTATTTAAAAGTTGGCACCTGCTGTAACTTTAACGGCCGGCGACAGAGAGGCGGGTGGGGTGAGGTATGACGGTATCCATGGGAGGAGGAGAGACTGCTTTAACATGTTGTGTCCTGTAAGAGACGCATCGCGGTCTCTTTCTAGCGCACGTGTGTGTGCGTAATCCATCGGAGGAAACCGGACAAAGCATCCCGTTTTCTCTGTCTCAAGGAAAGCAACTTCTACCATACAATATTTCCCTTTGTTTCTCCCTAACCATTGTTGTCTCGATTCATGTACAGTGGTGCTCAAATCTCGTGCGACATGATTCTTTTTGTATCGTCCAAATTCTCAGACTCAACGTAACAGTTGCCAAGTAGCGCTTTTTGTTTTATTTCGAATGTCATACACGTCGACAAGTTTGCGAATTCACAACAAATACTATTTTCTTGAAGAATATATAGATATGCTCTCTTTCATGCACTGCACTGGTATCCTTCGTAGTTTACATCAAATGAACTGAATACACACTTTTTCACTGGTTAGCTCTTGGCACGGCGACACAAGATTGGTGGGGTTTCCAATGCCAGCATACACAATTTGCTACTCGAAGTGCTCATTGCAACTACCTCTACAGCATATGACCGTAGGTCTAATACCTCAACAGCTATAACAAACTTTTAAAATTTGAATTATACGTTACAAAGTTTCATTTGGATTTCGAAGTTTTACGCTATTTTCAAACGGTATGTATGCTGCGGTAATGATTTATAGGTCTAACAAAAATATCTAAGACTACTGAGATGCAATCTAATTTACTAAGGATTTATTTTTAGAGATCATCCGTTCTTTGCAAAAAAAAAAAAAAATGTGAGGATTCTTTAAATTATCTCGAGAAGATAGATATCCAGTTAAATAGTTCATTACTATTAAGGTCGTCTAGGTCTATGCAAAAAAAAAAAAAAAAAAAAAAATGTGACTAACGAAGACTTAATTTCATAATTTTGGTGTGAAATTGATTCATTGGATAACTTAAAGTGCGAGAATATGCGGATTATTTCATATGCCCTCCCGCCAGAAATGATTAGAATGTGAAAGTTAGTGTAATGTATTTTTAGTATGTAAAGAAAATAACACATATAGGCCTAGGAACAATGTCTTGGCGTTAACAAAGGTATAACTTGCATGGGCGAAAATCTGTTATATGGTAGTAAAAAATTATTTTTTGAAGGGGTAAAGTAAAGAAATATAACACAATTAATTCTATTTCTTATGAAAACACAAACATTCCTGTAACAAATATAAAGTAAATGTTCTTAAGAACATTTCATTGTCCTAACACAAGTAAAAAAGAACAATTTACATTCATATAGACCTATTTGGATAAATAAATCAATAAAATACTTGAGAGCTTTTACAGTAACACACCATATTTAACTGAAATACGTATATTTTTACACCATAATAAGGAAACTATAATACCTAAAGAAGTAAGAAATTAATATTTTGTATGAGAGCCTAAATGATCGATTACTCTATTAATCCTGTTGGGCATTGAATCTATTAAATTTTTACATACGTCAGTTCCTCTGAAGGATTCCCACACTGACAAACAGTGGGAAATTAAAGCGTGTTTTGTATTTGGAATCCACTTTCCCTTCCCTTAGTCATGATACCCCATAAATTCTCTATTGGATTTAAGTCGGGAGGTTTGGCGGGCCATTCATTACGAACGATTTCTGGGTGACTTTGCAACCAATCCTCAGCTAATTTACTGTTATGAACAGGCGAGTTGTCCATGGCAATGCAGATGGGCATAAGTTCGGGGAGCAGAGTTCCCACAGTAGGTATCAGCACTTCCTCCAGTATTTCTACATACCGATACTAGCTATCCAGTCTTTCGTGAATAGGCACCAGTGCTCCTGGTCCGCAAGACGCCATCCAACCCCAAAGTCCTACTGAAATTTTGCCGCTTCGACGATGTTGTTGAATGTGGTTATCTGCATACCTGAAAAGGGGAATTTTTTAATCTCTCTCTCTACACATACACACACACACACACACACACACACACACACACACACATATATATATATATAATATTATATATATATATATATAATATATATATATATATATATATATATATATATATATATATATATAATACGTCCAAAATAGGCCTACATGCTTAGAAAAACTGATATCAAATTAGGCCTACGATGGACGATTTCTAAATTCATAATGGTAATATTACTATATTATTATTTTTGACAAAAGACACTAACCGTGGTAGACTATTTTCATCCTTGAAAGTAACCATAGCAGGATTAAAGATAAATTTAACAATTATTAGTCTATGTTGATAGTCCTATATCTCATAACTATGTTAGCTATAAAAGAAAAAAAGGAAACACTCACATAATCACCAGCATTACCTTGTATTTGGTGAATGCCAGCAATAAAGCCTTCCATATTGGTTATTGCAGAAGGTTTTTTCATCACAAAAAAAAGATGTTTTCCCAAAACTGCTAATCACTGGGAAGATGCTGTAGAGCACAGCCAAGTCGGTGTTCCTTGTGAGCTGGCGTTAGAAATGGTTTTCGTGCTGGGATTCGGCACTCAAGCCCTCTTTCTCGCAACCGACGGTATATCGTATGACTTGATATGTGTGAATCTGTTGCTCGCAGCACTGCGGTTGATGTAGTAATGGGGTGTGACCGAACAAAACCAAATATTTCTTCGTCTTTCTCCTCCGTGGTGCAATGGGGACGACCAGCTCTTTGTTGAATAGTCAGTCCTTGCCCTTCACTGTGCCTTTTCAGCCATCTAAACTGTCGCTCTGTGTATGCTAAGAAGACGTGCAATTTCATTTTTGGAAATGTTTGCTCCATATAATTCAATGATTGCATTCTTATCCGATCTTGAAGTCCCTGCTCGCGGTTGTCTAGGTCTAGGTAGGACCTAGGTGATTCATGTTCCCGCCACTCCCACTCAAATGGTTGTGTTACGCACAGGCCACACCTACCTGTTGATATCGTGGATGTGTTTGAGTATGCTATAAATAAATACTTTTATTTATTTATTTTTTGAAAAATAATCGAATGGGACTATTATGGTTACAGCTCAGAATATATTACAATGTTATGAAAACTTTTTCCCTTTTTTTTATTTCAACATTTGAAACCTCGTTTGTTAAAAAAATCTTTTGTCGAACGCATCGGCGTTGGGTGAACGGAACTTTTGGAAATATTTCGTCACTGTTTTTTCCTAAATTTCCCTAAACGTAATATTTTTTTACAATTTTGATATATATGATAGATTTCGCTGTTATGAACCATATTGCAGCCTTAATTTATGAAATAACTGTGTTTTCGAATTGATGTAATAGATATATATGGAGCATGCTAGTTGCCAGTTAGTGAATTTTGAATGAAATCCTAAGGAGTTATGTCGCTTGAGATTTCAGCATTACACTACAGTTTGCTGCATAACTCGTGCGACTTTTTTTTTTTTTTTTTTTTTTTTTTTTGTACTGGACAAGCGTTCTTCTCAAGTTGCCACTTAGTATTAAATCTCATTTTATTTTGTAAACATGTATGTATGAAGAAAAGTTGGTCACTTGTTATGCAGAATCTTATTATTTCAATATATTGGAAAGTGAAAAACAAAAATATTTCATGGTTCAATACTTTTTCTGAACGAAAACTAAATATGTTATTGTAGCAAGAATCCCTCTGCTCACTATGACACTCATGAGTCTTGGAAGTGGCATTCTGCACACTGTGAAAGAGGACGTCGCGATGGAGTGAAAAAGGAAAGTAAGCAGAGCATAGTCTAATGATAAAAATTGATGCATTTGGGATATGATTTCAAAGTTATTATCTCTTTTCGCTTTTGTAGTTTTCTGTATAAAGCTAATGTTAGTCAGGATCATTATTTCGATTCTTGCAATAAATTATCACAAGTCATATCTTAGGCTATATAGGTCTAGTCTTCCGACGGGGTCTCAGTTTTAAGAAAAACAAATAATAACTAAATGATTAAATAAGCGAGGTGGAGATTAATCTTTGCTATTAGAAACAGATTTTATTTTTATTATTTTACTTTTGCTTTAGGAATGGAAGAAGAATATAACCAGACTGGATATTTGCAGCTAAAACTGTTGAGTGCAGATTCTGCACAATGACAACAGCAACGTAATAATAATAATAATAATAATAATAATAATAATAATAATAATAATAATAATAATAATAATAATATAATAATAATAATAATAACGTATTATAAATAATAATAATAATAATAATAATAACCTCAGCTTCCCAGCCCGAGGATATCTGGCAGCTCCAGACGAAAGCTCGCTTTAAGAGAGAGAGAGAGAGAGAGAGAGAGAGAGAGAGAGAATTGTTAATGACTTTGATGACTATGGTATCACAGTTTATCTGTAAAATTCAAATATATACACCTATTTTGACCCTGTATTTGACCATGACCTCTATAGGCACTCGACTGGCCTGTTTAAGTAGCACGGAAAAAGCCGCTATTCGCAAAATAGAGAAGAATCTCTACAAGTGTAACGCTGCTGAAGTAGCCATTACTTTTAATAAAGTATGCTTGAGAGAGGGTCTGCTTCCTAAGTACAATAATAATAATAATAATAATAATAATAATAATAATAATAATAATAATAATATGACTCCGGAGTCTAGGCCTATGCTATTGGCTATACTTCAGATAGCAACAAGTTGCCTCAAATCTTTGTAACTTATAAAAGGGTGTATACCAGACCATAAAGCAGGATTTGTAAAATTCCTCCATAGTCTTGGTGTACTTCCGTCATTATTTTCTTCATAGGCCTATAGGGTTAATATGAATGACATAATCGAGAAGGGCGAAGTGCAATTGGTCTACGGGTAAGGAGATGAGAGGCAAACTAAGTCATTGAAACAATTGGCAGGATATGGTTTTTACTGGACACCACAGTGCAGTCTTCCCTGTTGGTCATTGCAAAATGTCTTCTCGTCACAAAATATAACATTTTCCCAAATCTGTTCGCATTTGGACAGATATTCGAGCTCAAAACCTAGACATTGGTCCTTAGGGGCCAAAGTAGAGGCTGGACTGCAGGTTTTCTACATACGTAGAAGACCAGCTTCTCGAAACGAATATATATATCAGTGTCAACTGATATTTATATTCGGGTTTCTTCCCGTTCCACTGAAAATGATGATGAAATTGGATACTCGCCGGTTATAAAGTTAGTTAACACTTCGTCATCTTCTGAGTTCGTGCACAAGAATCTAGCATAATTTCTTCTCTGAATAATTCGCGGCAGAAAAAGATGGGTTATGATTTTTTTTTCCATTAAGGGATGGTTTTTAAAAGGAAACCGTTGTTATCTCCTGATTTATTTTCTGGTTGTCTAGTCTTCCATCCGTTTTAGCATTCCTACTGTGGTCTGTTTTTACGTATCTCTCTACTGCAAAGATTTTATTCCTTTTTTCCCTTATTTTTCTATTCATTTTCATTTCAACGGAATTTCCTTCGACATTTTCATAAGAAAATTCACCTTACCCAGGAGAAGCATTTGGGCTCTGAATCTCAGTTTTCTTACTTTTCCTTTATCGTTCTTTTACGCTTCTACTTTTACTTCTCTTTCTTTACCTATACATTTTTCCTCTCCACTTTCGGACAAAACGGACCCGGTGAAGAGAAGGTTGGGGGCCCACTTGCCAAGGGATACAAGGGCAGGAAGATGTCTTGACTTGAGAGAGAGAGAGAGAGAGAGAGAGAGAGAGAGAGAGAGAGAGAGAGAGAGAGGAAGCAAAATACCGGAGTGACGGAGAGACTCGGGAAATATTTAATTAAAATAATGGAGTCAGTCACTGCCTTCTACTGCAAGAGCATTCTGGGGAATCTTCTCTCCAGTTTCTATGGCCAGAATGTAGAACTTTCAGTGAAATTCACCCAATGAGCAATTTCTTTGTTGTCTTGGGAGCTGTTAAGCAGCCTCTTGTAAATAAATAGCTGTAAAGTACTTAGCTGAGTTTTCTGGCGACCTTTCCTCTAGAGTAAATTATCACTATAAATCCTTTTACGGTAAGTTCAAGTAATTCACTTTGTTCTTCCTCAACTTTTTCCTGTTTACGTATCGGAGCCTCTCTCAAGGCCAGGCTCATACGTAAAAATATATATTGATGTATGTGTGTGTGTGTTTGCGTACGTATCCGCGAGTATAAAATCATGAGTGTGTGTGTGTTA
>NC_087216.1:68502520-68524266 GCF_015104395.2 Macrobrachium nipponense
ACCGGAATATCGAATGTTATCTCAATTGATCTGCAACACTAAGTAGGTACCTTACTTATGAAGCGAAGTCTAAAGTCAGAGGCATAATTGAACTGCTCCTAATTATTCCTTAATTAGCCTGTCTAATGAAACTGATTGGGTTCCCAGTCTTCCAATCTCAGTTGTCCGTAAATCACACTCAGTTTCAACTCTTCCTCAGTCACTCCAGTCAGTGCAGGGAATCAATCAGTGAAGTGAATTCTTGCGATGTTGGATGAGTGAAATGAAAAGATACAATGGTATGCGTATATATACTGATTTATGTTTATTCATTTAAAAGTGGACGTATGTATGCTCGTCTGTCTACGTATGCATATGTATCATAGGCTTCTGCGAAATATGCAATGTGCATGTATAGTTGTAATAACCACAATGGGCATATTTACATGAAACGCTTTTGAAATCATATTGAAGATGTTAACCAATAAAGACATTCATGGAATCATCTAAGCTGTGAAAAATGCAAATGGTCGAATGCTCAGTCAACATTGTTTTCTCCAGTAGTTAAGTAGCATTCAAATTGCAATGTGCACAAGCGCTCGAAATATGTATTCAAGATTGATTGTAGGTATAAGCTAAGTGAAATATTGAACAGCAATAATACTTGACATCGAAATCTCATAAAGCTACATCCGTTCTGCCAAATGACATCGATCAAGTGGTGGAAAGTGCTGCAAGCCTCCGCCCTCTCTTGGGTCCCGAAGATGTGTTAAATACACGACAGTACTTGGCACTCTGTCTTTTCATTCTTAACTTTTCTAGTGGCTTCGGCTCTAAATATATATATTATATATATATATATATATATATATATATATATATATATAATATGTAAGTCAATAGCCATGAAGGAAAGTGAAACAAAGGAGTGGTGTCAGGCCTTTCGACTTACTGTCCTTTATGTCCTTCACTTAGTCTTGTGTTGTCTCCGAAGATCAGTAGATTCAACAGATTTTTGTGTCTAAGTAGTATCTCTGCCGATGAGTCCAAGCTTAGTAATACAGTGCCTGTTCGAATGCGTGTCATATCTGCAGACTGCAGTAACTACAGGTCAGTCTTTTTTTTCCTTCGCTCTCCAAAGTTGCTGAAAGAAATTATTTTTAACCCTTTATTTAAGTTTGTGGAATTTAAAGGATTGTTAGCTGATCGTCAATAAGCATATAGGTACCTGTGATGCTTTTTAATATTTGACTGACGCCATTTTCAAGAGAATCTTGATCAGAGTTTTCAGCGTAGCGTTATTCAAATAGATCTGAGTGCTGCTTTAGATATATTAAATCATGAGACACTTATTTATAGTCTTCAAAATCTTGTTTTAGGATTTCCTTACAGGTAGGCAGCAGCGAGTTGCTGTTGAGGGGATCTTGAGCAAACCAAGACCTATTGTGGCTGGAGTTCCCCAGGGTAGTGTTCTTGGTCTGTTGTTCTTTTAAATGTGTACAAATGATATAGATGCTGGCCTGGAAAGCAAGATTGTTCGGTCTGCCGATGATGCAACACTCGCAGGTGTAGAAAAGTCTCCACTAACGAGAAATGAAGTTGTCCTTAGTTAGTCTCAGTTGTGACACAGAGAGGACTAGTGACTGGTGCAGTCGGTGGAGGTTGAGGCTCGAATCCCTTATTGAATTTCCAGCCCATCCTCCCATTCAGGTGGATGGGACTCTGCTGAATGGGTCTATTGGATTAACTGTATCTGGTGGAACTTTTGACTCACCTCTTACTTTTGAGAAACATCCGATGAAAGTGTCGGCAAATGCCGCACTTAGGCTTCGTATAATTATAACTGTGATAAAATCATTGCAACCTGTTTTAGGTCTTTTGTGCTTCCTTGGCTTCTAGATATAAAGGGTTACCTCAACAGGTAGTGACCCTAGATCATTCATATGAGAGAGAGAGAGAGAGAGAGAGAGAGAGAGAGAGAGAGAGAGAGAGAGAGAGAGATTAATATAAACCAGGAAACTAGACTAATATTTTATTCCCCTTTATACACTGGATTTAGACTTTGCCCTTCCGAACCGCTTCTGAAACGAGAGAATAAATAAATAAAAAAAAAAAAAAAAAAAAAATTGTCGAATCTGAATAAAAATGAAAAAAGCCATGAATATAGATCTGCCCTGAATATCTCCTGAGATCCAAGAGATATTTATCCGAAGACACAGACAGACAGTCCAGATAACAGATAGATGTACAGGCGGGAACAGACTCCCCTATGGATGGGGGGGGGGGGGGGCGGTTATTGGGATGGCTGGGCCGCAGAATGGGGGCCAGGGAGCTTGTGGTTGTGGAATGGGTTACAGTACGTATACCATTAAAATGGATAATTGTGTCTCTGTTATCATTACTATTATTCTCATTCATCTATTTTCTCGTGCAAGGTTCCCTCAGTAAGCTCTGCTTTCAGCAGTTGGTTGTTTTTAGTCCGGAGTTCCGCAACAGCCTCTTTCTTTCCCATTAAGGCTTTAACTTAACAATCGCACAAGCATGAGTCCAGCTTTCACCTAAACTAAGTAGCTTGCATTACTGAAAGTGCATTTGACATCGTCTGCATGTCGACACTTACGTTAGTTATCTTGTTATTGTCACTTTCAACTTTCTTCACTTGTACTAAACGCTGGGAAATGCTTCCTTTATTACACAGGGTTATCAGCTAAATTTACTTGTAGGGTTATCAAGTACATTGACGAGTATCATCAAGAGCACTTGGGGGTGATTTGTATTGTAATTCAATAAATAATTAACTATTATATAACTGATAAAGAGACTAAGAAAAATAAATGATAAACGATTCTTAACATTAAAAGGTTTCTTCGTAGAACAAGCGCACAGATCATATATATATATATATATATATATATATATATATATATATATATATATATATATATATATATATATATATATATATATATATATATATATATATATATATATATATATATATATATATATCGTGTTTGTTTGTGTTTAAGTGAATTTCCGCAAGTCCATGTGTGCCAGCAATTTAGCTTGAATATCATTGTCTTTACGAAATGCAGGAAATGGTATTGTTTACCTGTAATTCCCCAGTCTACCTATTTGAACGTCGATTCCCAATCGGCCAGGAGGGAATTCCATTAGCTTCAGAAATATGGATATCTACGTAAGTATTGTAACTCTACTGGCGTAAGGAAACATGGAGTATACAAAAGAATAAGTACATATTTATACATATATTTATTTACTTAGTGTATGATTTATATGTATATATATATACACACATAAATATTTAAGTATCAAAGACTCATTTATCTTAAACGATAATCCCTTAGAATGAAACTGGGAGTATTTATCGTGTGCGAATTCATTCGGCGACATGAAAAGGCCTTTTCATTTTGCTGTGTCTCTGGAGGAACCGAAAAACTCCTTCAAAGGAAAACAGAGACTTGGTCGTGTATATGGTTGAGTTCGTGTCAGTGTCTCTGGGCTTCTGAAATCTATCGAAATAATTTTCTTCTTTGTTATTTACTCCAGCGGAACGAGAGAGAGAGAGAGAGAGAGAGAGAGAGAGAGAGAGAGAGAGAGAGAGAATTTCGTGCAATTACACGATGATTAAGAAGTCATTATTTAGAAAAAAAAAAAAAACCCTCCTAACTCATGTAGTCGATGAGGTACTCCTGAAGTACCACCTGACCAAAAATTTCGCTAATTATTTTCCCGCCTCGGTTTCCTGTCCCTAAGATTAAACCTTTTACCTAAGAAACTAAAAGAAAACAAATGAAACGCAAAAGCAAATTCCGAAGCAGCTCTGGCCGAACAAGCAAAGGGGAATGCGAGGCGAAGATAAAAAGGAAAAGTGAGCATATTCACAAATAAAAAGTAAACCTCTGAATGGGTGGAAACAAAAGGCGTAAAATTACGAAGCAGGAAATGAATCTACGAGACTGGAGCCCTGCAAGGCTCAGTCACTTGGGGCGAATTTGTGTGCGTCCAACGCTTAGCCTCCTCGTTATCATGATACGAAGAAATGCCGAGTCGTCTTCCCGGCCGACCGCACCCCCCTCCCCCCCCCCCCCCCCACCCCCCCCCCCCCCCCCCCCACGGTATCTAGGAAAGCATCTTGACAAATTTACGAGGGCGAGAGAGAGACCAGCGTCGTTGCGCAATCGCTCTCTTAGCCTTTACGCAGCGTTCTTTTAGGAAATATGAAATATTTTTATTTTAATTTTTTTTAGGATATTAGGAAATTCAGTTACGAAAAATTTTTTTTTCATATGAGCCTTGATATTAATTGCGATACGGCATTGACAGTTCATGTCTAGAATGTGATAGTGGGATGGAAACATTTAAGCTGTTTCTTTTAAAAGATGTAAAAACTGAAAAGGCAGATTAACAAACTGACAGCCAGAGACGGAGTGACGGATTCGCTGTTACAATATAAGGATTAATTTCTCTTATCTTCATAAACATAACCTTTGCCCTTTGAACAGACGGAGTCTGTTGGTCCAGTTAACCTGTGTTTGGCTCCATTTACATTTTTTCACTCTTTATCCGTTACATTTTCCTGAATATTCTGCTTCAAAAATATTGAAAACCTTGAAGATTAAGCCACACACACACACACACACACACACCACACACACACACACAACACACACATATATATATATATAATATATTATAATATATATATATATATATATATATATATATTATATATATATATAAAATGTCACAGTATCCTTGAAGTACAGATTTTTGCACCTAATGAAGGACCTCTCCACCCATTTTATAGCAGCACTTTTCCTGCATTCAGTTCCTTGTCTTAATTGGCTTCATTTCCCCTGACACGTAACAAAAACCGGAGCAGGAAATCCGATGTTTCCTGTGGAAGAATCCAAGCTCTTTCTTTCCCCGAGGTTAATTGGTGTTATTAGTTCCTCTCTTAGGGGTCGTAGAGCAGAGTGCAATTTTAGTTCTGGCAATTTCCCTGATCTTCAGCTTCTTTCGTTTTAAGAATCTTTTTCCAGTTGAGTAAATGAATATGTGCAGTTGGGTTATAAGGCAGTAATTTGTCGCGTGAAAATATGAGAATGTGATTTTTATCTTGCAAGGAAGAGCGTAGATGTAATACTGTTCATCTGATATTATGTCTTTGTTTTTTCAATCGACTGCGCTTTATTAACTGGGAAAGAGAAATATACGTGGGTCTTCCATCGTTTAAGGGCAAAGTTCAGTATCATACAACAATATTTCGTTCAAAAGGATATTTAATTACAAATTTACAACAACAAAATTCTTACTGAAAAACCGATTTTTCTGTCATTTGAAAGGTAAGAAAAAAAACAATCATCTTCACTGATTTTATGTTAGTAAAATTTTCTAAGTTAGATAATATAAAGCCCACATTTATAACTTTAAAAGCAAGTTAGATTTGTATTATGAGTTATTATTTTTTTTAGCATTTTTAGATGGGCTATGGATGAAAATGATCGAGTCCATGTTTTAAACCGGTGTATTCAGTTTACATTTCGAGTTCATTTTCTTTCAGAATAAAAAATATGTATTCCATGTTAAGTTTGTTATAATTCCAAAGCAATTCGTTGTAATTTGATTTGTAAAGAGTTCCATTTCCATGTGTGAACTATTTCAATACAAATCTGAACTACTATGAGATTCAGGGCCTCTGTAACACGATTTTTTCGCAATAGCTTTTTATCTAAGCATTTCATAAATATAACGCTTATTCAGAATACATATTATATCAACACATAAATTTTGAGTGTATTCTGCACTACGTAGGTTGAATAAATTTGGTACTTATAATGTAAAAGTGACCTTTTTTGAAGACGGGCCAACTTACTCAGAGAAAAGGTTTCGAACGCACTCGTTACGTAACTTATGACATCATTTCTTCCCTCTTTCTCGATGGATGATTGGCTATACGTAACGAAGGCTAAACCTCTGGCAACAATGACATACAAATTTAAATACAAGCAAAGCAGTACACCTTTATGAATTCTGGAACCTCTCCACTGATAACTGTCATAATGAACAAACCAACAAAATATGTTAATAAATACAAAAACACTTCGATTATTAGTCTAACTCCCAAAATAAGTTTCCAAAGAAATTACAGTCTACTTTATAGGTCACAATCAGATTGACAAGATGTAGGGAATAGTTGGTAATTACCAAAAACATAGTAGACAAGCTTGATTTGATAAATGCTATATCCAATGTCAAGCAATTTTTATTTATTGGCTATCTACCTATTTACTGAAAAAAATAGCCGGTACCGTATATTGGCTTTAAACCTTCATCAATAATTATCGTCAGAATGGTGACTTCATGAGGCTCCACCCATTTTCGCCTCGTTATAATTCAGGATAACACTGAAGGCTACCATGGGCATTGTTGGATTAGAAAATTTAACTTCTGGCTATAAAAACTAATTTCTCGAGTAGTTGTAAGAAGTGCTAAATGATCCGCCAAGGATTCCCAGCAGTTGGTCTAAACGTTTAATTCATGTATATTACTGCTATACTGTTGCGGCACTACTGCTACAGATATTTACTACGCTAGCACTGATACTCACCCAAAATCTATGTATCGTTCCGCCATTCATAAAGTCTTTGGGTTTCAGAGCCGATGGAATTTCTGTCTGGTGGATGGGCGGGGCAACATTTAGTCAAAAGGGTGTTTGGTTTACCTTGCTTACGTAATGAATGTTTTCGACTCTTGGCTCGTAATCATTGGACCATGGCGTCGGCTAGAACATTTTTACTCTATAAAAATTAAAACTATTGGGTTTAGGTTATTGATAATGCTGAAAAAAATTTGTGTGTGTTAAAAAATATACATATGTCAACTTTCAGCTACATCGATGCTTTGACAAGGAGCAAAGTCCAAAAAACCGTGTTACAGAGACCCTGAATCTCATAGTAAATCACTTTCACTTCCAAAGTGTTTAACCCCAATATGAAATATTCTACTTGCAAATTGGAAAGTGATAACATTCCTGGTCGTAATTATTATTATTATTATTATTATTATTATTATTATTATTATTATTATTATTATTATTATTATTATAAAGAACAAGCTAAATATACGTAGGACAAATCCAGGTGCAACATTACAGAATTACATAAATTGTACGTAAGTACTCGTTCGTCCATAATGGAAGCTTCCTCATGAAATAGGCCTAAATATATGACCAAATATATGGTGAGACAAGTCAGCCTACAGTGTTGGCTTAGACCACATTACTTAACAAAAGGTAACCTAAATGGTAATTAGGGTGACTACAGTAGTTTCTCTTGTAGAAAATGGCCAACTGTCACTGAAGCTCTCTGGTCCCAACCAAATATTTGTGGACATGAAACGACTCTTGGAGGAATATGAAGTCAGTTTAGGCTCTGCCTCGATGTTATTTAAGCCGTGACGTCATATTATTATCTTCTTGTTAACGAGTGACTGGTCTGTTTGGCGCTGCATCAATCTTCTTTGGGGCTGAATGAAACGATAGACTTGACTACAGCGAATCGTTGTTTTAAGCTGCATAATATTCGCGATACTAATTTTTCTTTAGTGGTATCATTCCGTGACGTTCATTTATTGTTTTTTATTTTTTTTCAAGAAACAAAGAGTTTGTTCAATTTCATATTTCAAGAAAAATTAAGTTATTGGCACACACACACACACACACACACACACACACACACACACACACACACATATATATATAATATATATATATATATCTATATATATATATATATATATATATATATATATAATTGATTGTGTGTAGTTATAATTAATCTGACAGTTATGTAATGGTATAGTATAAGGAAATTTCAATCTATGCAAATAATCATTAAGGATTTCTTCTGTTAGATTTAAAATTCCCTAATTTATAACTTTCATTTATTACTTTCATATTGATTCCATGATATCAAATTTGGTTATGACTGTAGCGTGCTACCAGTTTCTCCAATAAAATCACACACAACTATCATTAATTATTGCATAAATTATAATTTTATATCGGTTTTGTTAGTTTTAAGTAATGTAAAACTTCATGAAACCCAATCATCATTATAACCTTTTGTCCTCCAGTAATGAATCGGCTGCATTCATCTCGAAATCAGATGAAAGCGCATTTATACATGAAGAGTTGTTTTAAAACTGACATCCAAAGAAGCCCCTCTAATCATCAGAACAAACGTTGGTTGGGAATTGAAAAAACCATCCTTATCACCGTTTTATACTTTTGTGTCACACTTCAGGTCGAGAAATATTTTGACCTGAAGTGTGACACTTCAGGTCTAAATATTTTCGAAATGAAATATGAACACCTGAGTATCGATCGGTAATTCAGTCCTTCGTCAGGAGCTTGCTGACCGAATTTTGCAAATCCACGAATCATGAGGTTCGCTTTTAACACATTTCGTCCATCGGAAATAACGCGAATGAAAACTAGTCTGGAAGAAAAAACTCGGTAAAACCCAGAATATTGTTGACCCGCAATTCCGTCCCCATATTTGGGGGCATAATGGGACCAGATTAAACCCTGGGGGAAGCAGAGGGGACGATAGAGTTAAAGCATCTTTTTCGAAATCGTGACACCTGTTGGACCTGATGAGGTCATCCTTCGCCTCTTGATGCCCAAATATTATTTTCGCTTCTCGGATCCGAAATGTCGAAATTCTTCATCTCTGAATATTACGATTCAAAATTCGGATTCATCAGTAAAATCTGGGTATTTTTAAATTTAAGGGCACCAAATCGATTGTTTATTTGGTCACAGCACCAGTTCGGAGTCTAATAAAAGAATTCCTGTTTTTGTCTTTTTCATTTATTTATTTATTTTTTTGCGAGATAGGAAATTGGTCCCGGCTACAGAAAAATCGGCTAAATTTCAGAGAGCTTTCAATATTTTTGGCCCCTCACTCTAAAAGTATGGAACAATTGAAAGCTATTGAAAATAAGTAGGTACCCGATATATACATATATATATTGTTTGTGTTGTGGTTTTGCGCGTGGATGTGTATATACGTACTTTCCCACAGTGGCATGGATCATAGAACTGGAGCAGGTTATCTAATCTTGAACAATTAAAAATAAAAAATAATTAAAAAAAGAAAAAAATAGTTAACAAAGGCTTTTCTGTTCATGCCAGGTCCGAAACAGCAGCGACCTACTAACCATCTTAGGGTCTGAAATGATTCAAAAGACCGAACGGTCGTTAAACAGAGACTTCCTCAGTACTACAATCGTTCATCGCCTGTTGCGGGTAACGGGTTTTCCTTCCTCTGTTTTGACTCTATAGTTAGTCTCCGTCCTCACTTTTCGGTTTTCTTGTCGGAAATTTTAAGAATTTATCGTGTGGATCTGTTCATATAGTGTTAAGTGATTTTACTTCATAAAGGTTTGTTATAGTATACTGTTGTCAGAGTGGCTTTTCGATGTGATTCAGAAGTGATACTGAGGTTTGAAAAATCATGTTCAGGGTTGATATGCGACTTCGGATTGTATCGTGAAACGCTGACTTTGATCATAATTAACCCTCGAAGGATCAGGATGCCTCTCACTGCGAGTTCCTTCCTGGTGTACTTACCTGCAAATATTAATGATGTCGATACCATCGAAACCTTGTAGGAAACCTTCCTGTAAAATCTTAAGGTCTGAGGCATTATTTATGGCGGCAAAACTCATACAGTTCATAGGAAGGAGTTGTGTTGAAATCTCTGGCCTTGGGGCAAAGAAGGTTCGAGAGAATGCAAAAACTAACAGTGGGGAAAATACGCTGCCCTACCGACCTAGGAAAAAAATCCTCTACCAGTATTGATTGTTGGTGAAAATGTTCTATGACTTGAATATTAAATTCAAGAAATACTGCCATCCCTGTGTTTTAGTTGTTACTTTTAAATATTATGGTAAAGTGTTAAGGCCCGATTTCGGCGGTACTAGGTTCGCGCCTGGAAAATTTGATACCAGGAGCACTTGTGATTTGTTGAATAACAGTATTCAGAATTATTCAGTAATGGGTTGTGCACAGGCATATTTAGATGAAATGGAAGGCGAAGTTGAAAAGCACAAAGCATTTGCATCATGTGGTAAGACAAAGTTTGATTGCTTCATTAGCAGTGGTGATGAAGATGTGATAGCAGTGTTTAGGTTTGCAACAAACATCGACAACACTTAAGTCAAGTTTGTTTATATGAAAGAAAGAGTTGGATCCAAACTTTTGTGTGTTCACTATAAAAACCCAGAAGTCGACCATTACTTGCGGGACGAGGTCACGGCAGGGCGAAGGTCATGTGAGATTGTGAGATTTTGGGCTGTGTCACTCAGTCACTACAGTGAGACTGATCACCAGGACGACCAGGTGAAGTTTGTCCTGTTCCCAGACAACTGTTCCGGGGAAAATATAAACATCACAGGAATATTTAGGATAGAGCGTAACTTCCAAGTCCTGGGGCACATTTATATGCCTTGTGGTTGGGACTGGCTACACTGAAGCGAGGGTATCAAGGGAGGGTAGTCGAGGTCCAGGGTCAGGGGAAGGGGAAAAGTCTGCCTAATCAATCAAGTTGTCAAGGGTGACTCTGGTGTTACTGAAGTGACAGAAGAACTCTTGAGTTTAAAGGAAGCCAGAGTTCTTGTGTGTGACGTAAGTATGCTGAAGGCTGTGCCATCAAGACCACTTTGACCTGGTGGGCACTCGCATCAGGTGTTATACCCCCGGGTCGGCAGAAAAGTTAAGTGACCTGAAGAGTCTTGCCCTGTACACTGCCCCAATTGAGAATGCCCAGTACCTGAGGGACGCCCTTGAAGAATCACCCAAAGAAGATGGCACCGGAGGACAGGATGGTGCCAACTTTGATACCTTGGACACACTCCTCGAATACCAGTAATAGTGCCACTGCCCAAATCATCACAACTTTAGAACTGGGAAATAAAGGTTGGTGAGTACACCATCTCTCTCTCTCTCTCTCTCTCTCTCTCTCTCTCTCTCTCTCTCTCTCTCTCTCTCTCTCTCTCTCTCTGTGTTGTACTGCATTTGCATGCTTATTTTAGTATTTTATCAGAATATTTTATTTATAAATATTTTATTGACAACATTGCTGTGTTTATTGTGATTATTGATGTATGCCAGTTTTCAAAATATTTTTGTGTATGACAGTTTCATAATTTTAATATTTTTTTATAATTGTCTTTTGTGTTGAAATGCCAGATGTTAGGGATATAAACAAAACGCATATATTATACGTTTTGCGATAAGGTGATAAATTCCCTTGAAATTAGTTCAGTGTTGAATAATAAAATCGTATGGTTTGTTTAGGAGACAAAAGTTTTAAATTAAACTAAATTTTCTTTGATTTTAAAATACGGCTGCTTGCGCCCATTCTGCGGTGTGCCATATATATATATATATATATATATATATATATATATATATATATAATATATATATATATATATATATATATATTTATATATATATTTATATATATATATATATATATTTATATATATATATTCTATTATATATATATATATATATATATATATATATATATATATATATATATATATATATATATATATATGTATATACATCATGTGTAATTGACCAGTAGATTGTACACACTCACACACTCACACACACACACACACACACACACACACACACACACACACACACACACACACATACATGATATATATATATATATATATATATCTATATCTATATCTATATCTATATCTATATATATCTATATCTATATCTATATCTATATCTATATCTATATCTATATCTATTCTATACACGTATATTACGTATAGATCAGGGTTTTCAACCTTTTCCTTCCCACTTACCCTTTCAGGTATTTATAATATCAGTAATGTAACCCCTTCACTTTGTATAACGTGGAAAACAGAACTAACTCTGAAAAACTGTACAGAGGATAGTAAGTACATACTCTCCTGACATAACCAATAATATTATAAACACAAAGAATTCCATAAAAAATATACAATTTTTTAATAATTATTTACCTCTGGCTATGCCAGTATAAGTTTCAAGGTTATAGTTCTGAACTACAAAAAACAAAATACATTATTATTACATCAGCTGCAAATTAGGTCGTTAATGAAATGGCTGAAACTGTTTTCATTAACTATCCTAGTTGGTCGAGGATCAGTTTTTGTTAAAGCACATTGATGGTCGTCATCTAACTTTCATCCGAGTGCCATGGTTGAGCTCGTACCCCCTGACAGACCCTTGGCGTAACCCGTGGGGTACACATACCCCAAATTGAAAACCCCTGGTATATATATATAACTATATATATATATATATTATATATATATATATATATATCTTAATATATATATATTATATATACCAGGTATTGTAATATGGTTATATATATGGTATATGCATCATATTGTGTATGGAATATATACGTACATACATATACACATGTATTTTCGGTATGTTTATGTACAAATATATATATATATATATATATATATATATATATATATATATATATATATATATAATGTCAATTGAAAATAACCGTTTACTGTTGTGACAACCTCTGCCTCGTAATTTACAGAAAAATAAAAAGGAAAATCTGCAGTTTGACAACAGAGCATTCAGTTACTCTCCATGTAAAGACTGTAACCTTTTAATCAGGTATAACGGCTGATAAAGCTTCCATAAACTTTTAATATATCTTTCTAAGCTATTATGTAATTAACTGTAACTTGTTCCCTTAAGGTTTGATTTCGGACAAGTTGCTGACAGATATAGTACGTAACTGACTTTTCTCGAATTGACATCACTTTTAATAATTCGATCAGATAAGGTATTGTATGATACATTCTACTAGAAAAAAGGTTTATTATACGATGCACTCAAAATACAGTTTGTATTTATATGCTTCTCAATCTTCTTAATTGCTGGTCTCAAGCTCCTTGTGAGAGGTTTATTGTATTTCTTTGTTTAATCATTGCTGATTCTACCATCTGGGTTTTGAGCTGACAATTGCTGCTATAAAATATATGTGACAAATTCCTGTTTGTTTGAAAGCAACTTGTGTGGCGAAACTTAAATTAAATTTGCTTTTATGTGCTTTTGCAAAGATAGATTTACAAAATATAAAAAGGAAATTATTTTTTCCTTCATTATGAGGGTTCTTGATCTGAAAGCAAGTTATGTGGTAATCTAAAAGATAAATTAGCAAACAACGAAATAAGTTACACTTTTCTTCATTATGAGTGGTGTTTGGTTTGAAAGCATGTCATGTTGACTTCCAAGTCAAATTTCATATCTTAAGCGATTTTGCAAAGACAAATATCAGGAAATATAAAAAGAATATTTTGTTTTTCATTTTGATGATTCTCGTTTAAAATATTTCTTTTACATAATGAGTCACAAGTTAAATTTGCTTTCTGTCAGGAGCTTCAAGGACAAATATAAGGAAATATGAAAAGAGGATAGTTTTTCTTCGTTTTGATGAATCTTAGTTTTAAAGCAAGTTTTGTGGTGATCAAGAAGTCAAATATGGCATATTTTAAGTGCATTTGCAAAAGCAAATATTAGAAATACGAAAATTAGATTAGTTTTAACGTAGTTTTTATGGATACATTAAATTGAGGCGTCCAGTGCTAAAACCCACATTCGCCACAAATTTGAGAAATGAATTTTATCGTACATCTGGAATCCTCTTCGTTTCCTCTTTCGAATGGTGTAAGTGAGTGTATATTTTGATGATGAGAATATGGTTCAATTTTACATTATATAATCTGTACTTTTGTAAATGTCAGCATTAATTTTGCTCATCAATTTTACAATCAATCAGTCAATCAAATTGTGCACAGTCTAATTTTTTTTCATATATAACATCATATTTTTGGGGTCCTAAACATTCCAAAAATTCAAACCTGAAGAAAATATCTTGAAAAATAAAAGAGTTATGGCCTTTTTAAATTTACAAATTTAAAGGCCCTTTTTCTCTATTTTTTAAAATGTGGTGAGTGTGAGTTTTAGCGCTGGGCACCTCAATTGTCCTAATTGAAATCGATATTGGGGAAAGTTTTGTTTGTTGTGAGCTCACTTTAAGTTGAAATGTAAAATGAAGTTATTTTCCTTCATGTTTACGGTTACGCTAAATTGTATTAGTTTTAACAGATACTGAATAATGTCTTGCTTCGTTTGAGCTCAGTGTTGTTCTAGTTGAAATTCGAATCCCTTTTTGGCATCCATCCGCCCATCCATCCTCGTTCGTCCTTTTCACCTGAAGAAATCATTCAATTAGTGTTTCCTTCTATTTTCTCTTCAGCCCCAACTCCCATCCAATCGCCATCCATCTTCCATCAGAGATTCTGGTTCAACCCAACTCTCGTTCCATCTCATTCTCAAGTCGAGGTTCCTGGTTTTTGCCCGGGCTCCTATTCATAGGGCGGGGAGTTCGTTTCTTTATTAATCGATTTGATCATTAGTTTTATTTTTATTTTATCTTTATATTTCATTATTTTATTTTATTTTCATTTATTTTTATTTATTTTTCATTTTATTTAATTTTACTTATTTACCTTTGTTTATTTATTTATTTTTTCCTTGTATACTTCATAAGTGGGGGAAAATTGAATGAAATTGTTGTGGTAAAGTGTTTATGGAGGTTCAAACTCTCATCTACCATCGACTGTTTCCAGTTATCCAAAAACTCTTTATACGAACTCGCATTTTTTCTCCGACGAAATATAAAGATTTTAATGCATAACGTTGAATACACTGATAAATGACAGGATGAATTCAGTTATTTAAATATGTCAGTTATTTAGTGTGGATGGATTTTTTTTAGATGGAATACCAAAAGATTAAAAATGCATAAATGAAATACTGTTAGCAAAGAAGTTCATTGATCATTATGAGTTAGACTTGTTTTATGTATAGTATTATTTTCAAATAACAGTTATTCATGAACGTCATCAATTACGTTACCTGCGACAGATTCCAGTAAGCGTAACATTTTTATTTTATATATTATACATAAAAACACGTACTATCGTCCACAATAGTTCGTTCCTCCGCGGATCCAGAGTGAACACGAATCGGCAACTATGAAACCCCGAATGTAAAATGTGCTTAAGAATTCAGTATTTATGAATTAATATATCCTATAGATTATCGTATGTATCTTATCAACGGACGCGACTGTTTACTAGATCGATACAAACTTTCACCAACAGTGCTAACGGTGGTGTTCTCTAATCTGCAAGACACCTCTTATGAAAAAGGAAAAAACTAACATCTATTGCAGCAAATTAGCAAAATTTTCAGTTCACTTACGACTTACGTTATTGAACCACACATATATATATATATATATATATATATATATATATATATATATATAATATTATATATATGCTAAACATCCAGAGAGAAGGCGAGCGATATGGGTGATAACACCCAATGCCAGTTTTTGGAAACTTAGAAATTATGGTTATATGTAATTTTTTAAATACTAATGCAAGATGCATATACTTTCACCAATGTAACAAATTCATATTCAATAAAAAGCTAGAAAGAAAGAAAGCACAGCAAAAATATCAGTGATAGCACAGAGATAAAGGCAGAACAAAATTGGTAACCAAATAAACCTAACTAGCGAATAATTTTTTCATTATGGTTTGTTTGACGGTTTTGTTGGCGTGTAGGTTGTAAGGTTCCAGCAACGAAAATGCGCTGAGAATTGAATAGTCCTTTACCTGTCCAATTGTTGTTATTCTTAATGTAGATGCCGTGGTCTTGAAAACTACCAATCCACCATCAATATTATGGTGTGGACACTTTTTAAATTAACAGAATAGCCCATACCAAAGGTCTAAGGATGACGCTGCCCATACCTATGGCGAGAGGTATGCTGCACCCCACCATCTACTGCTACTGACTGAAGCCCCTTGATACCCTGAAAACGTTGTAGAACAGAGCCTAACATCGACATCAGGGAAACGTAACGTCATATTTGTTACATTGGTGAAATTCTTAATGTTTTCATACTGTGTTAGTATTTCAAGAAATTCAAATAGCAGTAATTTGCAAGTGAACTGAAAATTTTGCTAATTTGCTGCGATAGATACTGGGTGGGTTTGAGTGTAAAATGCGCAGCTAAGGAAATAGCAAAAATTAATGAGAATAAAAAGTGCTTAGTTTTAGGAAGTCAGTTTTTTCAGAATTACATTTCCTATACGATTATCGTATCCTATCAATAGACACGACTGTCCACAAGACACACACACACACGTGTGTATTATATATATATATATATATATATATATATATATATATATATATATATATATATATACATATATGTATATATATGTATATATATATACGTATATATATATATATATATATTTATATATGTATATATATATCTATATATATATATATATTATATATATGTATATATTATATATATATATATATATATATATAGATATGTATATGATATGTATATGCTATATGTATATATATATATATATATATATATATATATATATATATGAGGTAGCTTGCAGATTAACAGAAATCAACACCACCGTTAACACGTGTTGGTGAAAGTTTTGTATCGATCTGTGGACAGTCGCGTCTGTTAAGATACGATAATCTATAGGAAATATAAAAAAAAAATCATGATAATTGCACATTTTACATGCAAACCCAGTATTGTCAACAACAAAAACTTTACGTTCACTACCTTAATTAACGATATTAGATTATGGAGACTACTTTTGTTCAAGGAAAATATTCTGCTTCCCACTCTTCCTTGGCCTGACGCTGCGACAGCTGTTGGGTAATTAATTAATTAGTGACTGTCCAACTGGTTCGGGGTTTCATAGTCGCAGATTCGTGTTCACTCTGGATCAGCGGAGGGAAATCAAACTACTGTTGCGCAACCGTACCTACTACTCATGCTTTATAATAGCCTGCAATTTATTAACTAATATTTTAAATTTTGGTAAGTAATTCTGTTATTGCATTTTTTATCAAATTTCTGTTCAGCCGTAATGGCAATAAGCTACTGAAATAATGTTATGTCCCCGAGGTATTGTAATTTAATGCAAACCAACCATGCAAAGGAAATTGGGCTACTTTTATTACAAATTCGCCACTTTTAAGGCAGCTTCTCGCTACTTTTAACAATCCAGATTCTGGCCTGCAACGATAGTTAGTGAAAGAACCAGATATCGGTTGCTTCCAGAAACCACAAGTGAAAACAAGCTTGCTTTTCGTGAACCGTAAATTAACGTTCAAAAATTGTGACAGCGAACGGCTGAAAATATTTTTATTGCATATACTTAATATATTATATGCGTAATCATATACAGATAATACTCAAATAACAAGATATTACGTATGTTTATTGGGGTGTGAACATTAAACACCCCTGCCTCTCTCTCTCTCTCTCTCTCTCTCTCTCTCTCTCTCTCTCTCTCTCTCTCTCTCTCTCCCCCCAGATAAAACATAAATGTTCTCTGACTTAAAATTTGGCAGAGTTGTATTACTCTGCTTTAGCTCCGCCCTGCTACTCGATTTGAGTCATGCTGTGCAGTATAGGTGCTATACAGGACCTATAGGATCCGGTAGCACATTACTGCAGTATAGGTAGTTCAGTCAGTCTCAGTAACTTGGTGTTGTTGTGGCCATTTCAGGTGAGTGACAGGACAGTGAGACTGATATATTCATTACCGAATATTCAATTATGGGTGACCGTGACAGTGATCACCATCATTCCCAGGGACAGCGATGAGGAGGAAAGGCTTCTTGCAGCCCATCAAGAAGAAAAAGGTTAGGTATATGAATTATAATAGTTTGAAGCTGCTGTGTTGTACAGTTTGGAAAAATTGTATAGAATTTTGTTAACCGTGACTTTTATGACAATAAGAATAAGTGTTTTGAAAAACATAACATGTCTATATATATATATATATAATAATATATATATATATATATATATATATATATATATATATATATATATATATATATATCTATATATATATAGATAATATATATATAATATAAATCTATATAATATATATATATATATATATATATATATATATATATATAATAATATATATATATATATATATATATATATATATATATATATATATATATATATTTGTGTACGTTTATATAAAATCTTTCTCTCAGATTAGTTTGAGTTCAAGTTCACATCGACAGCAGCGGTAGAGACAGGAATGGGAATCTAGTCCAGACTTCAATGCATGGCTTCGTGGGGTCTCTGAAAATCCTTTTAAGGCTAAGTGCACGGTATGCAATGTGGTAATGGTTGCAGAATTAACTGTGATAAAAAACCACGCAATAGGTAAAAAACATAAATCCTTTTTTGCAACTGTTAATCAGCCACCAGTTTCATCATTTTTACAGAAGAAACAGTAAGTCATCTGATTCTGTTTCTGTAGCAGAAATTAAATTGATTGCGTTTTCTTGTGGAACACAACATTGCTTTCAATGTAATGGATCATCTGACAGATCTTTTGAAAGACATATTATCTGATCCAAACACTGCAAAAGAACTGCAATTAAAAAGAACGAACAAAGCAACGGCAATTGTAAAAAATGTTATTGGTTTGTTCTTTTAAGGAAGAGTTAGCACAAAAGTTAAAGGACACAAAGTTCAGTGTACTTTGCGATGAGTCTACTGATGTGGGTTCTATAAAATCATCATGTGTGGTGGTACGGTTTTGTGAAAAAGATGAAGGAGCTGTTAAATGTAAGTTTTGGGAACTGTATGATGTTTACAATGCCAGAGACCCAGATAACACTAAGGAAGGTGCAACAGGAAAAAAATAGCTTGAAGGACTCATGAAAACCTTTAATCAGTATGATATTCCTGCAACAAATATGATTGGATTTGGTTCTGATGGGTGTAATGTAATGATGGAGGCCCATCATAGCTCTTGTCGCAAGTCGTCTTTCGAGAACAATGTCCAGGAATTTTGTTTGTGATGAAATGTGTTTGCCATTCTGCATCTCTGTGCAAATGAAGCCTGTAAGACACAACCCAGAAGAGGAGAAGATTTGGCAAGAGAAATTTTTAATCACACTAAATGCAACAGCAAGAGGCAGAGTGAATTAGTGCAGTTTTCAGGCATTTCTTAATCTGAAACCACATAAGATTTTGCACCCCTCCCAGACAAGGTGGTTGTCTTTAGTTGCAGTTGTTTTTCGTCTGTTAGAGCGATGGGAAGCCCTTAAGATGTATTTTACAGATATTTGGTTTTCTGAGAAGGTGGTATCAGCCGAGCTTATATTTCATGATCTTCACAATCCCTTCATTAGTCCTATTATATTTTTCTTGAATGGATTTTGCCAAAATTCACAAGTTTCAATGCATATTTTCAATCTGATAAAACAGTAATCACAGTAGCATGAGAAGTTATGCATGCTTTATAGGGAGCTACTACTTTCTTTCATGGAATGAAATAAATACCTTAGGGATAGTGAGTTGTATCTTGGACGGGGGGTACGTAAAGAACTTGACAAACTAAATCCAAATGAAAATAAATCTAAATGGACTGATTTTTATAAACGCTGTAGGGACTTCTTGATAGTAGCATGTGCGGAGATCAAGAAAAGGTATGATTTTAAGGACAGTGTGATCTCCAAGCTATGTTGCTTGACTCCTGAAAATGTAATGTCTAATTCCTTTAGAAAATCAACCCCCTGTTTATGCTCTCTCATAGTTGAACTTCCTTTCATTGTGTCACCAGATAATTGTTCACTAATACAGAAAATTGATGATCAATGGAGAATGTTACCAGCATTCAAAGATATACTGCATATTGATGATATATTATCAGTAGATAAATTCTGGGTGAAAGTTTTACAGAGTGAGGATAACTTCTTTGTGCGCGGTCAGTCTTCCCCACTCGAATGCTGAATGAGTGTGTGTTCAGTAAGATCAACCTTTTAAAGACAAAAACAAGAAATAGTTTAAAAATCAGTTCACAGCTGTATGACAACGTAGCCTAAAGTAAAGAACCTTTTCGTTAATTTTGGTAAAAAAACTTTTCTTTAATTTTGGTTTATTGTTTTGCTATACAGAATGTATGATGTAGGGTTGATGTAGGGTTTCAGTTTCATATGTTTGTCTGTAAAATACCACATTTTTTTTTTAATGAGAACAGAAGAGTTTGATTAATACTATTTTCGCCTTATCTTAATAAATGTATACAAGCTATACATGCATTTATTTGATACCAAGAGATGTTGATTACTGTAGAGCATAATGTAATAATAAAGATACGATATTTTTCACATGCATACGATATGTGATAAGTGATGAAGAAAAATTCTATAATTTTGAATCATCAGTACGAATTTGGCAGCATCTAGCTGAAAAATATTTCATGGGCCAACAGCCGGAAAAATCATGCGGGCGGGTTCTCGAGTTCTTAGCCATTTTTGGCTGATTTTCAGTTATTACTATTATTTCTATTATTATTATTATTTTTACTACAAAAAAAATGATTGAATATTCAAAAGTTGGCACCCGCTTGGGATATTTAAAACGGCCGGCGACAGAGAGGCGGGCGGGGTGAGGTAATACAGACTTTACGGTATCCATGGGAGGAAGAGACTACTTGGCGTTTATGAGTTGCCGTTCAATTCAAAAAAAGTTTAACATGTCGTGTCTTGTTTCGAGCGCAGCGCACGTGTACGTGCGTCATCTATCGGAGGAAACAAGACGAAGCATCCCGTTTTCTCTGTCTCAAGGAAAGCAACTTCTACCATACAATATTTCAGTCTGTTTCTCCCTAGCCATTGTTGTCTCGATTCATGTACAATCACCACTACTTGCATTGCCATGGAAGCATTCCAATCATGTACTCATAATGTTCCACCAAATCTTAAGTATCAAACTGTGTGTGTTTCTGTTTGTGAAGACGCCAAACTTCTCGCCATTTCACATATATTATGCTACTGCATTGTATTCCTTAAAAGATGTCTCGAATCTCATGCAATTGGCCACATGTGGAATTTTCTGGCCTTTCCATTGATTTATGTTGTATCATCATGTCTCTCACAATCGCCATCTGTTTGGCTGTCAACAAACACTGATGTTTTGCCCTGTCTGTGTGTAGAAACTACTTTGCGGCTCGCACCAGCCAATTTAATCTCAAACAACATCTGATTCCTACAGGCTGCTCTAGGAGCAAGAGCCTGTGCTGGCACAAGGCCAGCTTAATCTCAAACAATGTACATTCATTCAGTAAGGAACCACCAGTAAACCAGACACCCATAAAGTGGAGAAATTATCATTATTTCAAACATGACAAAGTAAGTCTCATACAAGCAAAAATTTAGAAAAGAATGGCCGCAAGAGGAGGTATGCAAAGACTGGATCACAGAAGTTCCTAATGAAGGAAGAAATGTTTATTGCAAGTATTGCAAGACAACAATTAGAGCAAAATTCTATGACATAAAGGAACATGCAAAAAGTAAGAAGCACCAAGTGAATGATGAACTATTTTCTTCTTCCAGGCAATCTAAGATTAGTTTTCCTAAAGTTGAAAATTCTTGTGATGTGGCCTCGATCAAAGGCCCAGTTGTGCTATGTGTTTGGTGAATGGGTCCGTAAAAAATTGTGAATGGAACATGC
>NC_087216.1:68524766-68534766 GCF_015104395.2 Macrobrachium nipponense
GCATGTTCCATTCACAATTTTTTTACGGACTCATTCACCAAACACATACTCACAACTGGGCCTCTGATCGAGCCACATCACAAGAATTTTCAACTTTAGGAAAACTAATCTTAGATTGCCTGGAAGAAGAAAATAGTTCATCATTCACTTGGTGCTTCTTACTTTTTGCATGTTCCTTTATGTCATAGAATTTTGCTCTAATTGTTGTCTTGCAATACTTGCAATAAACATTTCTTCCTTCATTAGGAACTTCTGTGATCCAGTCTTTGCATACCTCCTCTTGCAGCCATTCTTTTCTAAATTTTTGCTTGTATGAGACTTACTTTGGCATGTTTGAAATAATGATAATTTCTCCACTTTATGGGTGTTGTCTGGTTTACTGGTGGTTCCTTACTGAATGAATGTACAGTTGTTTGAGATTAAGCTAGCCTTGTGCCAGCACGGGCTCTTGCTCCTAGAGCACCCTGTAGGAAGTACAGTTGTTGTTGTTGTTTAGGATTAAGCTGGCTTTATGCCAGCACGGGCTCTTGCTCATAGAGCAGCCCGTAGGTCATTTGAATTTTTTGGATGTGGAAAGGTGATTTTTAAGGATATGAGGTGAGCCTTTATTTATGATTCTATGGGTTATGCACGTGAAATGGTATGATTTGAAAAGGAAAGGAAAGGTGAACAGGCAAGGTTACAAACCCCTTTAAACCCTTAGGTACCCATTAGTAGAAGATAAAGATCGATAGTAGCGAGTCCTGGCGAGTCGGAGATAGCCAGTAATGAAATCGAAAAGTTTATAGTCGTAGAAAAACGGAAAAAAAAAAGCACATTAATCTATGGAGTTCAAGTACCATATTTCACTTACGAGAAATTAGAATAAGAGCACCGATCGTTAGTAATAGAGATTCGGCGAGAGAAAAACGAAATATTATAAGTTCTAGAGAAAGCAAAACAAAAGTAAACAACAGCTTAAGCGGTAGTTAGAGTGACAGTTGAAATATTCGGTCGTTAGACGTTAGGCGGCCGAAAAACGGAGGGGAAAGGAGGATTGTTTAGTAAAAGAAAAAGCAGTTAATGCTACAAACAGCACTTCTCACGAAGGAGGTCATCTGGGAGACTGCTCTCTAGGTCCAACAGAACGTGGACGAGCTCAGAGAAACAGTTTGATGATCGTTCTATAGCTCAATAATTATATGCTGTTCAGGAGTCCTGAAACGAAATTCTGATTGGAGGAAGTCATCTGGAAGGGAGATCTCAAAATTGAGGGCTTCTTCGAAGATCTCTCCAAAAAGTCGTTCACTAAAGTAGCGATTATCGGCGAGAGCTCTATTTAAGAAGTCACTGAATTCATCAATGGTCATCAGGAGCTTGTGAATTCCTTGTTCTCCTACGAACCGGAATTCACTTCCAGAGGCGACTGATCTGAGTTTCGGTTTGCAGGTCTGGATTCCCATGTCTTGCTTAACTGGGAACTCCTCTGTTTGTGTTCCAGCTTCGGCATACAAAGCGGGAGCTTCTGTGATTGTCTCGACCTGCATATCTTCAACTGGTTGTTTTGGTTGTTCTGTCTGAGTTCCTGCTTCAACACGAGCAGGAGTCGACGTCGTCGGCGATGCGAAGGCTGGGGGAATAACCTGATGGGTTGGGGGGATTGACTGAGGGGTTGAGGGAATATCCTTAGGGGTCGGGGGGGGTTGAGGGGTTTGGAAGGGGTTTGGGAATTGGAGGTTGGAGGGAAGGAAAGGATGAGGGGTTTGGGATATAATGACGAGGTTTGGGGTGTTCTGCAGGGGAAGGTTGAGGAGCTTGTGGTGGAGGTGGTCGGTTAGTTCTTGGATCGATACGTGGTTGACATGGTGGTCGTCCTTGAGGGCGATGGTTGTCGTTCTCGAGGTCTTGCTGGCGGTGGGGAAATGCCCTTCATCCTCCAGATTTTTTCCAGTCTGACAGGGCACCCCTTGAACCATGCATGATGAGACTGATGGCAGTTTGGGCATCGGGCAACAGTGTGGCCTTTTGCCTTGAATTTGTTGAGGCAAACGTCGGTCTCATGCTTCTGGCTGCAGATTCCACAGACATGCTGAGCCGTGCACTCTCTCCTGTGATGCCCAAACCTCTGGCACTTGAAACACCTGAGAGGTTCGGGGATAAAGGCTTCGGTCTTATAGTTTCCGAGGATCCCAAGGCTGATGAAGTCTGGAATTTTGCCTCTAAACGTAGCTTCGACTTTCTGGGTTTCTTCTTCAGTTCCATCTCTGTTTTTCACTTTGCAACGTGAAGCAGTCAATACGCCTGGTACTTCGAGGAAATCGTTCGATAGTCACATATTTCGGGACTTTGCAAATCATTGCTTTCGTTGTCTTATCAGCTGGGTCCAATAGGAGGCATAAGGGATCGTTTTTCAGGAGGTCTGCTGACTGTTTGTCCTTCGGGGTAATAATAAATTCCCCTTTCAGATTCGGTCGGGCTTGAAGTTGTGCATTGGGGAATTTTTTTTCCAGTGCTAGGACGGCCGCATACGATGTCTGGTGTTCTTGGGATGTTGCCTTGAATCTAGGAAGTGCCTGAGTCGTCATGGTAGGTGCTGGAGGCGTCGAAAGTGTAGGAAGGTCGATGACGGTATTGAGGGCTTTTTTCCGTTTTTTCTGGACTTTCTGGAAGCCCTGATCGTCGAGGAGGGGCGGGTCGCCCTGCTGGGAGCCAGGAGACGACGGCCGCTTTTCAGCCATCGTTTTAACTTCGACAAAGCGAGCTGCTCGAGATTATATAACGACCAATAGTATAGCGCAAGGATGACGTAACGTGTAACGTTGGAAGTACAGATGTTGTTTGAGATTAAATTGGCTGGTGCGAGCCGCAAAGTAGTTTCTACACACAGACAGGGCAAAACATCAGTGTTTGTTGACAGCCAAACAGATGGCGATTGTGAGAAACATGATAAACGTACAATGATACAACATATATCAATGGAAAGGCCAGAAAATTCCACATGTGGCCAATTGCATGAGATTCGAGACATCTTTTAATGAATACAATGCAGTAGCATAATATATGTGAAATGGCGAGAAGTTTGGCGTCTTCACAAACAGAAACACACACAGTTTGATACTTAAGATTTGGTGGAACATTATGAGTACATGATTGGAATGCTTCCATGGCAATGCAAGTAGTGGTGATTGTACATGAATCGAGACAACAATGGTTAGGGAGAAACAGACGGAAATAATGTATGGTAGAAGTTGCTTTCCTTGAGACACAGAAAACGGGATGCTTTGTCTTGTTTCCTCCGATGGATGACGCACGCACACGTGCGCTACGCTCGAAACAGACCATGATGCGGTCTCTTACAAAACACGACATGTTAAAACTTTTTTTGAATTGAACGGGCAACTCATAAACGCCAAGTAGTCTCTCTTCCTCCCATGGATACCGTAATACCTCACCCCGCCCGCCTCTCTGTCGCCGGCCGTTAAATTTACAGCGGGTGCCAACTTTTGAATTTCAATCATTTTTTTGTAGTAGTAATAATAATAATAATTATAGAAATAGTAATAACTGAAAATCAGCCAAAAAATGGCTAAGAAACTAGAGAAACCCGCTGTTTTTTCCGGCTGTCGGCCCATGAAATATTTTCCAGCTAGATGCTGCCAAATTCGTACTGATGATTCAAAATTATCGTTTTCTCACCAAAATTATCACAAAATATATCTTATGCATGTGAAAAATGATCGTATCTTTTATTATTACATTATGCTCTACAGTAATCAACATTTCTTGGTATCAAATAAATGCATGTATAGCTTGTATACATTTATTAAGATAAGGCGAAAATAGTATTAATCAAACTCTTCTGTTCTCATTAAAAAAAAAAAAAAAAAAAAAAAAGTGGTATTTTACAGAAAAACATATGAAACTGAAAGTTATCCTCACTCTGTAAAACTTTCACCCAGAATTTATCTACTGACAATATATCATCAATATGCAGTATATCTTTGAATGCTGGTAACATTCTCCATTGATCATCAATTTTCTGTATTAGTGAACAATTATCTGGTGACACAATGAAAGGAAGTTCAACTATGAGAGAGCATAAACAGTAAACAGGGGGTTGATTTTCTAAAGGAATTAGACATTGCATTTTCAGGAGTTCAGTAACATAGCTTGGAGATCACACTGTCCTTAAAATCATACCTTTTCTTGATCTCCGCACATGCTACTATTAAGAAGTCCCTACAGCGTTTATAAAAATCAGTCCATTTAGATTTATTTTCATTTGGATTTAGTTTGTCAAGTTCTTTACGTACCCCCCGTCCAAGATACAACTCACTATCCCTAAGGTATTTATCTTGCCTAAAAGGATCAACAGTCTTAAAATCTGTCTTTATGATGTACTCTCATTCCATGAAAGAAAGTAGTAGCTCCCTATAAAGCATGCATAACTTCTCATGCTACTGTGATTACTGTTTTATCAGATTGAAAATATGCATTGAAACTTGTGAATTTTGGCAAAATCCATTCAAGAAAAATATAATAGGACTTAATGAAGGGATTGTGAAGATCATGAAATATAAGCTCGGCTGATACCACCTTCTCAGAAAACCAAATATCTGTAAAATACATCTTAAGGGCTTCCCATCGCTCTAACAGACGAAAAACAACTGCAACTAAAGACAACCACCTTGTCTGGGAGGGGTGCAAAATCTTATGTGGTTTCAGGTTAAGAAATGCCTGAAAACTGCACTAATTCACTCTGCCTCTTGCTGTTGCATTTAGTGTGATTAAAAATTTCTCTTCCCAAATCTTCTCCTCTTCTGGGTTGTGTCTTACAGGCTTCATTTGCACAGAGATGCAGAATGGCAAACACATTTCATCACAAACATTCCTGGACATTGTTCTCGAAAGCGACTTGCGACAGAGCTATGGGCCTCCATCATTACATTACACCCATCAGAACCAAATCCAATCATATTTGTTGCAGGAATATCATACTGATTAAAGGTTTTCATGAGTCCTTCAAGCTATTTTTTTCCTGTTGCACCTTCCTTAGTGTTATCTGGGTCTCTGGCATTGTAAACATCATACAGTTCCCAAAACTTACATTTAACAGCTCCTTCATCTTTTTCACAAAACCGTACCACCACACATGATGATTTTATAGAACCCACATCAGTAGACTCATCGCAAAGTACACTGAACTTTGTGTCCTTTAACTTTTGTGCTAACTCTTCCTTAAAAGAACAACCAATAACATTTTTTACAATTGCTGTTGCTTTCGTTCTTTTTAATTGCAGTTCTTTTGCAGTGTTTGGATCAGATAATATGTCTTTCGAAAGATCTGTCAGATGATCCATTACATTGAAAGCAATGTTGTGTTCCACAAGAAAAGCACTCAATTTAATTTCTGCTACAGAAACAGAATCAGATGACTTACTGTTTCTTCTGTAAAAATGATGAAACTGGTGGCTGATTAACAGTTGCAAAAAAGGATTTATGTTTTTTACCTATTGCGTGGTTTTTTATCACAGTTAATTCTGCAACCATTACCACATTGCATACCGTGCACTTAGCCTTAAAAGGATTTTCAGAGACCCCACGAAGCCATGCATTGAAGTCTGGACTAGATTCCCATTCCTGTCTCTACCGCTGCTGTCGATGTGAACTTGAACTCAAACTAATCTGAGAGAAAGATTTTATATAAACGTACACAAAATATATATATATATATATATATAATATAATATATATATAATATATAATATTATATGTTATAATTATTAAATATATATATATTATAATATATTATAGATTATATATATTTATATATATATATGATATATATATATATATAATATATATATATATATACATATATATTATATATATATTATATATATAGTATATATATATATATATATATTTTTTTTCATAGACATGTTATGTTTTTCAAAACACTTATTCTTATTGTCATAAAAGTCACGGTTAACAAAATTCTATACATTTTTCCAAACTGTACAACAGCAGCAGCTTCAAACTATTATAATTCATATACCTAACCTTTTTCTTTCTTGATGGGGCTGCAAGAAGCCTTTCCTCATCGCTGTCCTGGGAGTGATGGTGATCACTGTCACGGTCACCCATAATTGAATATTCGGTAATGAATATATCAGTCTCACTGTCTGTCACTCACCTGAAATGGCCACAACAACACCAAGTTACTGAGACTGACTGAACTATCCTATACTGCAGTAATGTACTACCGGATCCTATAGGTCCTGTATAGCACCTATACTGCACAGCATGACTCAAAATCGAGTAGCAGGGCGGAGCTAAAGCAGAGTAATACAACTCTGCCAAATTTTAAGTCAGAGAACATTTACGTTTATCTGGGGAGAGAGAGAGAGAGAGGGGCAGGGGTGTTTAATGTTCACACCCCAATAAACATACGTAATATCTTGTTATTTGAGTATTATCTGTATATGTATTACGCATATAATATATTAAGTATATACAATAAAAATATTTTCATCCGTCGCTGTCACAATTTTTGAACGTTAATTTACGGTTCACGAAAAGCAGACTTGTTTTCACTTGTGGTTTCTGGAAGCAACCGATATCTGGTTCTTTCACTAACTATCGTTGCAGGCCAGATCTGGATTGTTAAAAGTAGCGAGAAGCTGCCTTAAAAGTGGCGAATTTGTAATAAAAGTAGCCCAATTTCTTTGCACTGGTTGGTTTGCATTAAATTACAATACCTCGGGGACATAACATTATTTCAGTAGCTTATTGCCATTACGGCTGCAGAAATTTGATAAAAATGCAATAACAGAATTACTTACCAAAATTTAAAATATTAGTTAATAAATTGCAGGCTATATAAAGCAGAGTAGTGGGTACTATTGCGCACAGTAGTTTGTTCCCTCCGCTGATCCAGAGTGAACACGAATCCGCGACTATGAAACCCCGAACCAGTTGGACAGTCACTAATTAATTAAGTACCCAACAGATGTCGCAGCGTCAGGCCAAGGAAGGAGGAGTGGGAAGCAGATATTTTCCTTGAACAAAAAGTAGTCTCCATAATCTAATATCGTTAATTAAGGTAGTGAACGTAAAGTTTTTGTTGTTGACAATACTGGGTTTGCATGTAAAATGTGCAATTATCATGATTTTTTTTATATTTCCTATAGATTATCGTATCTTAACAGACGCGACTGTCCACAAGATCGATACAAAACTTTCACCAACAGTGTTAACGGTGGTGTTCTGTAATCTGCAAGCTACCTCATATATTTATATATATATATATATATATATATATATATATATATATATATATATATATATATATATATATATATATATATATATATATATATATATATATATATATATATATATATATATATATATATATATATATATATATATATATATAATATATATATATATATATATATATATATATACATATATATATATTATATATATATCATATATATATATATATACATATATATATATATATATATATATATATATATATATACATATATATATATATATATACATATATATATATATATATATATATATATATATACATATATATATATATATATATATAATATATATATTATATATATATATATATACACAATATATATATATATATACGTATATATATATATACATTATGATATATATATATATATATATATATATATATATATATATATATATATATATATATATATATATACACGTGTGTGTGTGTGTGTCTTGTGGACAGTCGTGTCTATTGATAGGATACGATAATCTATAGGAAATGTAATTCTGAAAACTGACTTCCTAACTAAGCACTTTTATTCTCATTAATTTTGCATATTTCCTTAGCTGCTCATTTTACACTCAAACCCAGTATCTATCGCAGCAAATTAGCAAAATTTTCAGTTCACTTGCAAATTACTGCTATTTGAATTTCTTGAAATACTAACACAGTATGAAACATTAAGATATTTCACCAATGTAACAAGTTCATATTTAGTAGAAAGATAGAAAGACAGAAGCAGAGAAAAAATATTAATAATAGGACAGAGATAAAGACAAAAAAATATGAGAGAGAGAGAGAGAGAGAACTTTTCAAGTTCTTTTCTAGATTAACACCATAGTGAATAAACCTCACCTTATTGGTCTCGTTTTATCACCAGGGCAATCGCAAAATATCAGATATTATCAACTTTACAAAGTGTCTTTCTTAATGATATCTTCATCAATGTTTTCACGATGCATTGTAGTAGATAATAACTTAATTCAGATTCTGTGCTTCAAGGAGCAATGTAGTTTTGCAATGCCTATGTAGTTATAGCTAATTCTAAACGAGTTTATTATCGCTGACAATTTTGATTGACATATTTTAAAGGCAATTACGAGCGAATATACTATTTTAGGAATTTAACACCTCTCTCCAGGAAAGTTAACTGCAGTGGTCCTTCCCATTTCCTGACTAGTTCCTGTCTTAGGGAGGGTTAAGAACCACCAGCTGCTACCTTGACATTGGTGAGTTAGGTTGCCTAGTACCTATATGACAAGTCTTAGGCTGCAGCTTTTAGCTCAACTAATTTGATCAGGGTCTACTTCTTTTATTTGTTGGATCTCCTTTCAATATTCCAGCCTTAGTGTCAACTGTTGTGCAGCCTTCTCATGCAAAGGAAAACAAGGTCTTTCAGCTGTTTTAAGGTCTATATATGCTAGCCAGTCAAAGATCAATCAGTATTAACACTAATCAACATTCATTCATATAATACTAGTTTACTATGATCACAATTGAAAGGAGTGAATAAGGGTAAACAACTGCAAATATGACGTTACGTTTCCCTGATGTCGATGTTAGGCTCTGTTCTACAACGTTTTCAGGGTATCAAGGGGCTTCAGTCAGTAGCAGCAGATGGTGGGGTGCGGCTTGTGCATGTCCCAAGTCCCCTGTTATCAAAGGTAGTATACCTCTCACCATAGGTATGGGCAGCGTCATCCTTGGACCTTTGGTATGGGCTATTCTGTTTATTTAAAGAGTGTCCACACCATAATATTGATGGTGGATTATTAGTTTTCATGACCATGGCATTCTACATTAAGAATAACAACGATTGGACAGGTAAAGGACTATTCAATTCTCAGCGCATTTTCGTTGCTGGAACGTTACACCGCCAACAAAACCGTCAAACAAACCATAATGAAAAAATTATTCGCTAGTTAGGTTTATTTGACTACCAATTTTGTTCTGCCTTTATTTCTGTGCTATTACTGATATTTTTGCTGTGCTTTTTTCTTTCTAACTCTTTATTGAATACGAATTTGTTACATTGGTGAAAGTATATGCATCTTGCATTAGTATTTAAAAAATTACATATAACCATAATTTCTAAGTTTCCAAAAACTGGCATTGGGTGTTATCACCCATATCGCTTGCCTTCTCTCTGGATGTTACCAATATATATAATATATATATATATATATATATATATATATATATATATATATATAATATATACATATATATATTGTGTATATTTGTATATATTTGTATATTTTTGTATATTTGTGTGTATGTATATATATATATAATACTAGTATATTATAATATATATATAATCTATTATATATGATATTATGGGGATACAATCCCAAACAATGAAGGTAAAAATCCCTTCTTGTAGCTTTTAAAATATATATTTCTTGGACAGGATTAAAGCTTTCGACCATCAACTGTGGTCTTGTTCACATTTTAGTGAACAAGACAACAGTTGATGGTCGAAAGCTTTAATCCTGTACAAGAAATATATATTTTAAATTACAAGAGGATTTTACTTCATTGTGGATTGTATCCCCATTTACTTAGAGGTACGACATAGTACCTGGCTTCTGCATATATATATATATATATATATATATATATATATATATATATATATATATATATATATATATATAAACTTTCACCAACAGTGCTAACGGTGGT
>NC_087216.1:68539766-68546244 GCF_015104395.2 Macrobrachium nipponense
TGACCTAAGTGTTGTCGATGTTTGTTGCAAACCTAAACACTGCTATCACATCTTCATCACCACTGCTAATGAAGCAATCAAACTTTGTCTTACCACATGATGCAAGTGCTTTGTGCTTTTCAAATTCGCCTTCCATTTCATCTAAATATGCCTGGGCACAACCCATTACTGAATATTTCTGAATACTGTTATTCAATAAATCACAAGTGCTCCTGGTATCAAATTTTCCAGGCGAGAACCTAGTACCGAAATCAGGCCTTAACACTTTACCATAATAATTAAAAGTAGCAACTTAATCACAGGGATGGCAGTATTTCTTGAATTTAATATACAAGTCATAGAACATTTTCACCAACAATCATTACTGGTAGAGGATTTTTTTCCTAGGTCGGTAGGGCAGCGTATTTTCCCCACTGTTAGTTTTTGCATTCTCTCGAACCTTCTTTGCCCCAAGGCCAGAGATTTAAAACACAACTCCTTTCTATATACTGTATGAGTTTTGCCGCCATAAATAATGCCTCAGACCTTAAGATTTTATAGGAAGGTTTCCTACAAGGTTTCGATGGTATCGACATCATTAATATTTGCAGGTAAGTACACCAGGAAGGAACTCGCAGTGAGAGGCATCCTGATCCTTCGAGGGTTAATTATGATCAAAGTCAGCGTTTCACGATACAATCCGAAGTCACATAACCCTGAACATGATTTTTCAAACCTCAGTATCACATCTGAATCACATCGAAAAGCCACTCTGACTATAACAGACCTTTATGAAGTAAAATCACTTAACAGTTAACACTATGTTCACAGATCCACACAATAAATTCTTAAAATTTCCGACGAACACGAAAGTGAGATGGAGACTAACTAGAGTCAAAACAGAGGAAGGAAAACCCGTTACCCGCAACAGGCGATGAACGATTATAGTACTGAGGAAGTCTGAGTGTTTAACGACCGTTCGGTCTTTTGAATCATTTCAGACCCTAAGATGGTTAGTAGGTCGTTGCTGTTTCGGACCTGGCATAACAGAAAAGCCTTTGTTAACAATATTTGTTTTCAATTATTTTTTATTTTTGTTTGTTCAGGATTAGATAACCTGCTCCAGTTCTATGATCCATGCCGCTGTGGGAAAGTACGTATATACACATCCACGCGCAAAAACACAACACACAAACAATTTTTTAAAAAATATATATATATATATATATATAATATATATAATATATCATATATGTATGTATGTATGTATGTATATATCGGGTACCTACTTATTTTCAAAAGCTTTCAATTGTTCTACGGCTTTTAGGTGAGCCAAAATATTTGAAAGCACTCTGAAATAAGGCGATTTTCTGTAGCCGGGACCAATTTCCTATCTCGCAAAAAAATAAATAAATATATGAAAAAGACAAAAACAGGAATTCTTTTATTAGAACGCAAATGGTAATTTCTCCGAACTGGTGCTGTGACCATATAAACAATCGATTTGGTGCCCTAAAAATTTAAAAATACCCAGATTTTACTGATGAATCCGAATTTTGAATCGTAATATTCAGAGATGAAGAATTTCGAAATTTCGGATCCGAGAAGCGAAAATAAGATTTGGGCATCAAGAGGCGAAGGATGACCTCACCAGGTCCAACAGGTGTCACGATTTCGAAAAAGATGCTTTAACTCTATCGTCCCCTCTGCTTCCCCCAGGGTTTAATCTGGTCCCATTATGCCCCCAAATATGGGGACGGAATTGCGGGTCAACAATATTCTGGGTTTTACCGAGTTTTTTTTTCCAGACTAGTTTTCATTCGCGTTATTTCCGATGGACGAAATGTGTTAAAAGCGAACCTCATGATTCGTGGATTTGCAAAATTCGGTCAGCAAGCTCCTGACGAAGGACTGAATTACCGACCGATACTCAGGTGTTCAGAATTTTATTTCGAAAAATATTTAGACCTGAAGTGTCACACTTCAGGTCAAAATATTTCTCGACCTGAAGTGTGACACAAAAGTATAAAACGGTGATAAGGATGGTTTTTTCAATTCCCAACCAACGTTTGTTCTGATGATTAGAGGGGCTTCTTTGGATGTCAGTTTTAAAACAACTCTTCATGTATAAATGCGCTTTCATCTGATTTCGAGATTAATGCAGCCGATTCATTACTGGAGGACAAAAGGTTATAATGATGATTGGGTTTAATGAAGTTTTACATTACTTAAAACTAACAAAACCGATATAAAATTATAATTTATGCAATTATTAATGATAGTTGTGTGTGATTTTATTGGAGAAACTGGTAGCACGCTACAGTCATAACCAAATTTGATATCATGGAATCAATATGAAAGTAATAAATCAGGTAATTTTAAATCTAACAGAAGGAATCCTTAATGATTATTTGTATAGATTGAAATTTCCTTATACTATACCATTACATAACTGTTAGATTAATTTATAACTACACACATCAGTATATATATATATATATATATATATCTGTGTGTGTGTGTGTGTGTGTGTGTGTGTGTGGTGTGTGTTTTTTGTGTGCCAATAACTGAATTTTTCTTGAAATATGAAATTGAACAAACTCTTTGTTTCTTGAAAAATAAAGAAAAAACAATAAATGAACGTCACGGAATAATACCAATAAAGAAAAATTAGTATCGCGAATATTATGCAGCTTAAAACAACGATTCGCTGTAGTCAAGTCTATGTTTCATTCAGCCCCAAAAGAAGATTTGATGCAGCGCCAAACAGACCAGTCACTCGTTAACAAGAAGATATAATATGACATCACGGCTTAAATAACATCGAGGCAGAGCCTAAACTGACTTCAGATTCCTCCAAGAGTCGTTTCATGTCCACAAATACTTGGTTGGGACCAGAGAGCTTCAGTGACATTTTCTACACGAAAAACTACTGTAGTCACCCTAATTACCATTTAGGTTACCTTTTGTTAAGTAATGTGGTCTAAGTCAACACTGTAGGCTGACTTGTCTCACCATATATTTGGTCATATATTTAGGCCTATTTCATGAGGAAGCTTCCATTATGGACGAACGAGTACTTACGTACAATTTATGTAATTCTGTAATGTTGCACCTGGATTTGTCCTACGTGATATTAGCTTGTTCTTTATAATAATAATAATAATAATAATAATAATAATAATAATAATAATAATAATAATAATAATAATAATATAGAAGAAGGTTGGTCAGCATCTGGAATGAGAGGAATAACACCCCCCAAACAGAGCAGAGGCTGGCAGACCAAGTAAGGAACATAAAGAAAAAGAACTGGCTCTCCCTAACAGAAAGAGAAGAACTGGAAAGGGAAATGTCACACGACAACGAATTACACGAAGACGAACTGAGAGACGATGCCACAGAAGACGACAGGGATGATGAGGTATCAAACAACGACACACGAAGAAACACTGACGAAGTAACAGAGAGGACGGAATGGGTAGAAAAGATTAGACAATGGATGGAGCCAGATACAGAGAGAACAAAGATCCCCTCCATGAAAGCCTACAACACCAAGAAATTAAGGGAGAAAACAAGTGAGGTCAATGAAATAATGGGCATAATACACACCACCAGTATCACAGAAACAAATAACTTGGCATATGCAGGAGCAAGATTAGTAGCAGACCTGATGGGGATTCGAACACCAACACCACCGGCACAACCAACCCAACAGAAACCAAAACAGCAACCTCCTTGGAAAAGGCGCCTGGAAAAGCAAATCATGGTGATGAGATCTGACTTGAGTAAACTGAAAGAGATGGCAGAAAAAAGGCTAAGAAGCAAGAAAACAACGGAGGAACTCAACGAGAAATACAAAGTACAAGAGAGGGGACCAAACACACAATAGAAGATGTAAAACAGAGGCTTAACCAACGGTACATGACAGGATAAGGGATACCAACAGAACAAACTATTCGGAACCAACCAGAAAAGACTATACAGCCAACTAAGAGGGGAAGACAACCACCCAGAAATTCCTGAAGCCGAACAAAGTAAGAGACTCTGGGAAAACATATGGAGCAATCCGGTATCACACAACAAACATGCAACATGGCTCCAGGAAGTCAAGGAAGAAGAAACAGGGAGAATAAAACAAAGATTCACAGAGATCACGACAGACACAGTCAGACACCAACTAAAGAAAATGCCAAACTGGAAAGCCCCAGGTTCCTGATGAGTCCATGGATACTGGCTCAAAAACAACAAACCTCAAGGCCCTAACACCCACGAATAGCAGAACAACTCCAGCATTGTATCTCAAATCACCATGCACCCAAATGGATGACCACAGGAAGAACATCCTTAGTACAAAAAGACAAGAGTAAGGGAAATATAGCCAGTAACTACAGGCCTATCACCTGCCTACCAATAATGTGGAAGTTACTAACAGTATCATCAGTTGAAAGGCTATACAATTTACCAGAGGAGACAAACACCATCCCCCGCCAACAGAAAGGCTGCAGAAGGAAGTGTAGGGGCACAAAAGACCAGCTCTTGATAGACAAAATGGTAATGAAGAACAGTAGGAGAAGGAAAACCAACATAAGCATGGCATGGATAGACTATAAGAAAGCCTTCGACATGATACCACACACATGGCTAATAGAATGCCTGAAAATATATGGGGCAGAGGAAAACACCATCAGCTTCCTCAAAAATACAATGCGCAACTGAAATACAATACTTACAAGCTCTGGAATAAGACTAGCAGAGGTTAATAGCAGGAGAGAAAAGAGGCAACAGAATCAACCATCTGATGTTCATGGACAACATCAAGCTGTATGGTAAGAGCATCAAGGATATAGATACCCTAATCCAGACTGTAAAGTTGTATCTGGGGACATCAGGATGGAGTTTGGAATAGAAAAATGCGCCTTAGTCAACATACAAAAAGGCAAAGCAACGAGAACTGAAGGGATAAAACTACCAGATGGGAGCAACATCAAACACATAGATGAGACAGGATACAAATACCTGGGAATAATGGAAAGAGGGGATATAAAACACCAAGAGATGAAGGACACGATCAGGAAAGAATATAAACAGAGACTCAAGGCGATACTCAAGTCAAAACTCAACTCCGGAAATATGATAAAAGCCATAAACACATGGGCAGTGCCAGTAATCAGATACAGCGCAGGAATAGTGGAATGGACGAAGGCAGAACTCCGCAGCATAGATCAGAAAACCAGGAAACATATGACAATACACAAAGCACTACACCCAAGAGCAAATGCAGACAGACTACACATAACACGAAAGGAAGGAGGGAGAGGACTACTAAGTACAGAGGACTGCGTCAACATCGAAAACAGAGCACTGGGGCAATATCTGAAAACCAGTGAAGACGAGTGGCTAAAGAGTGCATGGGAAGAAGGACTAATAAAAGTAGAAGAAGACCCAGAAATATACAGAGAGGAGAAATGACAAAACAGACAGAGGACTGGCACAACAAAACCAATGCACGGACAATACATGAGACAGACTAAAGAACTAGCAGCGATGACAATTGGCAATGGCTACAGAGGGGAGAGCTAAAGACGGACACTGAAGGAATGATAACAGCGGCACAAGATCAGGCCCTAAGAGCCATATTATTCAAAGAACGATAGACGGAAATAACTCTCTCCCATATAGGAAAGTGCAATACGAAAAATTAAACCATAAACCACATAGCAAGCGAATGCCCGGCACTTGCACAGAACCAGTACAAAAAGAGGCATGATTCAGTAGCAAAAGCCCTCCACTGGAGCTTGTGCAAGAAACATCAGCTACCTTGCAGTAATAAGTGGTACGAGCACCAACCAGAGGGAGTGATAGAAAACGATCAGGCAAAGATCCTCTGGGACTATGGTATCAGAACGGATAGGGTGATACGTGCAAATAGACCTGACGTGACGTTGATTGACAAGGTCAAGAAGAAAGTATCACTCATTGATGTCGCAATACCATGGGACACCAGAGTTGAAGAGAAAGAGAGGGAAAAATGGATAAGTATCAAGACCTGAATATAGAAATAGAAGGATATGGAATATGCCAGTGGAAATCGTACCCATAATCATAGGAGCACTAGGCACGATCCCAAGATCCCTGAAAAGGAATCTAGAAAAACTAGACGCTGAAGTAGCTCCAGGAATCATGCAGAAGAGTGTGATCTAGAAACGGCGCACATAGTAAAGAAAAAGTGATGGACTCCTAAGGAGGCAGATGCAACCCGGAACCCCACACTATAATACCACCCAGTCGAATTGGAGGACTGTGATAAAGCAAAAAAAAAAAAATAAATAATAATAATAATAATACGACCAGGAATGTTATCACTTTCCAATTTGCAAGTAGAATATTTCATATTGGGGTTAGACACTTTGGAAGTGAAAGTGATTTAGTTCAGATTTGTATTGAAATAGTTCACACATGGAAATGGAACTCTCTACAAATCAAATTACAACGAATT
>NC_087216.1:68546744-68570672 GCF_015104395.2 Macrobrachium nipponense
AATTCGTTGTAATTTGATTTGTAAAGAGTTCCATTTCCATGTGTGAACTATTTCAATACAAATCTGAACTACTATGAGATTCAGGGCCTCTGTAACACGGTTTTTTCGCAATAGCTTTTTATCTAAGCATTTCATATATAACGCTTATTCAGAATACATATTATATCAACACATAAATTTTGAGTGTATTCTGCACTACGTAGGTTGAATAAATTTGGTACTTATAATGTAAAAGTGACCTTTTTTGAAGACGGGCCAACTTACTCAGAGAAAAGGTTTCGAACGCACTCGTTACGTAACTTTATGACATATTTCTTCCCTCTTTCTCGATGGGAGATTGGCTATACGTAACGAAGGCTAAACCTCTGGCAACAAATGACATACAAAATTTAAATACAAGCAAAGCAGTACACCTTTATGAATTCTGGAACCTCTCCACTGATAACTGTCATAATGAACAAACCAACAAAATATGTTAATAAATACAAAACACTTCGATTATTAGTTTAACTCCAAAATAAGTAGTCCAAAAAAAGAAATTACAGTCTACTTTATAGGTCACAATCAGATTGACAAGATGTAGGGAATAGTTGGTAATTACCAAAAACATAGTAGACAAGCTTGATTTGATAAATGCTATATCCAATGTCAAGCAATTTTTATTTATTGGCTATCTACCTATTTACTGAAAAAAAATAGCCGGTACCGTATATTGGCTTTAAACCTTCATCAATAATTATCGTCAGAATGGTGACTTCATGAGGCTCCACCCACTTTCGCCTCGTTATAATTCAGGATAACACTGAAGGCTACCATGGGCATTGTTGGATTAGAAAATTTAACTTCTGGCTATAAAAACTAATTTCTCGAGTAGTTGTAAGAAGTGCTAAATGATCCTCAAGGATCCCAGCAGTTGGTCTAAACGTTTAATTCATGTATATTACTGCTATACTGTTGCGGCACTACTGCTACAGTAGTATTACTACGCTAGCACTGATACCTCACCCACATCTATGTATCGTTCCGCCATTCATAAAGTCTTTGGGTTTCAGAGCCGATGGAATTTCTGTCTGGTGGATGGGCGGGGCAACATAGTCAAAAGGTGTTTGGTTTTACCTTGCTTACGTAATGAATGTTTTTCGACTCTTGGCTCGTAATCATTGGCCATGGCGTCGGCTAGACCATTTTTACTCTATAAAAATTAAAACTATCGGGTTAGGTTATTGATAATGCTGAAAAAATGTGGTGGTTGTAAAATATACATATGTCAACTTTCAGCTACATCCGATGCTTTGACAAGGAGCAAAGTCCAAAAAACCGTGTTACAGAGACCCTGAATCTCATAGTAAATCACTTTCACTTCCAAAGTATTTAACCCAGTTTAACCCCAATATGAAATATTCTACTTGCAAATTGGAAAGTGATAACATTCCTGGTCGTAATTATTATTATTATTATTATTATTATTATTATTATTATTATTATATTATTATTATTATTATTATTATTATATTATTATTATTATAAAGAACAAGCTAATATCACGTAGGACAAATCCAGGTGCAACATTACAGAATTACATAAATTGTACGTAAGTACTCGTTCGTCCATAATGGAAGCTTCCTCATGAAATAGGCCTAAATATATGACCAAATATATGGTGAGACAAGTCAGCCTACAGTGTTGGCTTAGACCACATTACTTAACAAAAGGTAACCTAAATGGTAATTAGGGTGACTACAGTAGTTTCTCTTGTAGAAAATGGCAACTGTCACTGAAGCTCTGGTCCCAACCCAAATATTTTGTTTGACATGAAACGAACCTCTTGGAGGAATATGAAGTCAGTTTAGGCTCTGCCTCGATGTTATTTAAGCCGTGACGTCATATTATATCTTCTTGTTAACGAGTGACTGGTCTGTTTGGCGCTGCATCAAATCTTCTTTTGGGGCTGAATGAAACATAGACTTGACTACAGCGAATCGTTGTTTTAAGCTGCATAATATTCGCGATACTAATTTTTCTTTAGTGGTATCATTCCGTGACGTTCATTTATTGTTTTTTCTTTTTTTTCAAGAAACAAAGAGTTTGTTCAATTTCATATTTCAAGAAAAATTAAGTTATTGGCACACACACACACACACACACACACACACACACACACACACACACACACACACACATATATATATATATATATATATATATATTATATATATATATATATTGATGTGTGTAGTTATAAATTAATCTGACAGTTATGTAATGGTATAGTATAAGGAAATTTCAATCTATGCAAATAATCATTAAGGATTCCTTCTGTTAGATTTAAAATTCCCTAATTTATAACTTTCATTTATTACTTTCATATTGATTCCATGATATCAAATTTGGTTATGACTGTAGCGTGCTACCAGTTTCTCCAATAAAATCACACACAACTATCATTAATTATTGCATAAATTATAATTTTATATCGGTTTTGTTAGTTTTAAGTAATGTAAAACTTCATGAAACCCAATCATCATTATTAACCTTTTGTCTCCAGTAATGGAATCGGCTGCATTAATCTCGAAATCAGATGAAAGCGCATTTATACATGAAGAGTTGTTTTAAAACTGACATCCAAAGAAGCCCCTCTAATCATCAGAACAAACGTTGGTTGGGAATTGAAAAAACCATCCTTATCACTGTTTTATACTTTTGTGTCACACTTCAGGTCGAGAAATATTTTGACCTGAAGTGTGACACTTCAGGTCTAAATATTTTTCGAAATAAAATTCTGAACACCTGAGTATCGATCGGTAATTCAGTCCTTCGTCAGGAGCTTGCTGACCGAATTTTGCAAATCCACGAATCATGAGGTTCGCTTTTAACACATTTCGTCCATCGGAAATAACGCGAATGAAAACTAGTCTGGAAAAAAAAACTCGGTAAAACCCAGAATATTGTTGACCCGCAATTCCGTCCCCATATTTGGGGCCATAATGGGACCAGATTAAACCCTGGGGGAAAGCAGAGGGGGACGATAGAGTAAAGCATCTTTTTCGAAATCGTGACACCTGTTGGACCTGATGAGGTCATCCTTCGCCTCTTGATGCCCAAATATTATTTTCGCTTCTCGGATCCGAAATTTCGAAATTCTTCATCTCTGAATATTACGATTCAAAATTCGGATTCATCAGTAAAATCTGGGTATTTTTAAATTTTAGGGCACCAAATCGATTGTTTATTTGGTCACAGCACCAGTTCGGAGAAATTACCATTTGCGTTCTGATAAAAAGAATTCCTGTTTTTGTCTTTTTCATTTATTTATTTATTTTTTTGCGAGATAGGAAATTAGTCCCGGCTACAGAAAATCGGCTAATTTCAGAGAGCTTTCAAATATTTTGGCTCACCTAAAAGCTATGGAACAATTGAAAGCTATTGAAAATAAGTAGGTACCCGATATATACATATATATATTGTTTGTGTTGTGTTTTTGCGCGTGGATGTGTATATACGTACTTTCCCACAGTGGCATGGATCATAGAACTGGAGCAGGTTATCTAATCTTGAACAATTAAAAATAAAAAATAATTAAAAAAAAGAAAAAAAATAGTTAACAAAGGCTTTTCTGTTCATGCCAGGTCCGAAACAGCAGGGACCTACTAACCATCTTAGGGTCTGAAATGATTCAAAAGACCGAACGGTCGTTAAACAGAGACTTCCTCAGTACTACAATCGTTCATCGCCTGTTGCGGGTAACGGGTTTTCCTTCCTCTGTTTTGACTCTAGTTAGTCTCCGTCTCACTTTCGTGTTCGTCGGAAATTTTAAGAATTTATCGTGTGGATCTGTTCATATAGTGTTAAGTGATTTTACTTCATAAAGGTTTGTTATAGTATACTGTTGTCAGAGTGGCTTTTCGATGTGATTCAGAAGTGATACTGAGGTTTGAAAAATCATGTTCAGGGTTGATATGCGACTTCGGATTGTATCGTGAAACGCTGACTTTGATCATAATTAACCCTCGAAGGATCAGGATGCCTCTCACTGCGAGTTCCTTCCTGGTGTACTTACCTGCAAATATTAATGATGTCGATACCATCGAAACCTTGTAGGAAACCTTCCTGTAAAATCTTAAGGTCTGAGGCATTATTTATGGCGGCAAAACTCATACAGTTCATAGGAAGGAGTTGTGTTGAAATCTCTGGCCTTGGGGCAAAGAAGGTTCGAGAGAATGCAAAAACTAACAGTGGGGAAAATACGCTGCCCTACCGACCTAGGAAAAAAATCCTCTACCAGTATTGATTGTTGGTGAAAATGTTCTATGACTTGAATATTAAATTCAAGAAATACTGCCATCCCTGTGTTTTAGTTGTTACTTTTAAATATTATGGTAAAGTGTTAAGGCCCGATTTCGGTACTAGGTTCGCGCCTGGAAAATTTGATACCAGGAGCACTTGTGATTTGTTGAATAACAGTATTCAGAATTATTCAGTAATGGGTTGTGCACAGGCATATTTAGATGAAATGGAAGGCGAAGTTGAAAAGCACAAAGCACTTGCATCATGTGGTAAGACAAAGTTTGATTGCTTCATTAGCAGTGGTGATGAAGATGTGATAGCAGTGTTTAGGTTTGCAACAAACATCGACAACACTTAAGTCAAGTTTGTTTATATGAAAGAAAGAGTTGGATCCAAACTTTTGTGTGTTCACTATAAAAACCCAGAAGTCGACCATTACTTGCGGGACGAGGTCACGGCAGGGCGAAGGTCATGTGAGATTGTGAGATTTTGGGCTGTGTCACTCAGTCACTACAGTGAGACTGATCACCAGGACGACCAGGTGAAGTTTGTCCTGTTCCCAGACAACTGTTCCGGGGAAAATATAAACATCACAGGAATATTTAGGATAGTGCGTAACTTCCAAGTCCTGGGGCACATTTATATGCCTTGTGGTTGGGAATGGCTACACTGAAGCGAGGGTATCAAGGGAGGGTAGTCGAGGTCAGGGTCAAGGGGAATAAGTCTGCCTCATCAATCAAGTTGTCAAGGGTGACTCTGGTGTTGCTGAAGTGACAGAAGAACTCTTGAGTTTAAAGGAAGCCAGAGTTCTTGTGTGTGACGTAAGTATGCTGAAGGCTGTGCCATCAAGACCACTTTGACCTGGTGGGCACTCGCATCAGGTGTTATACCCCCGGGTCGGCAGAAAAGTGAAGTGACCTGAAGAGTCTTGCCCTGTACACTGCCCCAATTGAGAATGCCCAGTACCTGAGGGACGCCCTTGAAGAATCACCCAAAGAAGATGGCACCGGAGGACAGGATGGTGCCAACTTTGATACCTTGGACACACTCCTCGAATACCAGTAATAGTGCCACTGCCCAAATCATCACACGTAGGAACTGGGAAATAAAGGTTGGTGAGTACACCATCTCTCTCTCTCTCTCTCTCTCTCTCTCTCTCTCTCTCTCTCTCTCTCTCTCTCTCTCTCTCTCTCTGTGTTGTACTGCATTTGCATGCTTATTTTAGTATTTTATCAGAATATTTTATTTATAAATATTTTATTGACAACATTGCTGTGTTTGTGATTATTCATGTATGCCAGTTTTCAAAATATTTTTGTGTATGACAGTTTCATAATTTTAATATTTTTTTTTATAATTGTCTTTTGTGTTGAAATGCCAGATGTTAGGGACATAAACAAAACGCATTCTGAGCTGCTTCTCAAGAACGATAAAAGATGTAATATTTATACGTTTTGCGATAAGGTGATAAATTCACTTGAAATTAGTTCAGTGTTGAATAATAAAATCTTATGGTTTGTTTAGGAGACAAAAGTGTTGTAAATTAAACTAAATTTTCTTTGATTTTAAAATACGGCTGCTTGCGCCCATTCTGCGGTGTGCCATATATATATATATATATATATATATATATATATATATATATATATATATATATATATATATCGTGTGTAATTGACCAGTAGATTGTACACACACACACACACACACCACACACACACCACACACACACACACACACACACACACACACCCACACGACACACACACATATATATATGATATATATATATATATATATATATTATATAATTATATATAAAAAAATATATATATATATATATTAAATATATATATATAAATATATAATATATATATATATATATATATATATATATATATATATATATACATATCTATATACATATCTATATCTATATCTATATCTATATATACACGTATATTTACGTATAGATCAGGGTTTTCAACCTTTTCCTTCCCACTTACCCTTTCAGGTATTTATAATATCAGTAATGTAACCCCTTCACTTTGTATAACGTGGAAAACAGAACTAACTCTGAAAAACTGTACAGAGGAGATGTAAGTACATAACTCTCCTGACATAACCAATAATATTATAAACACAAAGAATTCCATAAAAAATATACAATTTTTTAATAATTATTTACCTCTGGCTATGCAGTATAGTTTCAAGGTTATAGTTCTGAACTACAAAAACAAAATACATTATTATTACATCAGCTGCAAAGGTCGTTAATGAAATGGCTGAAACTGTTTTCATTAACTATCCTAGTTGGTCGAGGATCAGTTTTTGTTAAAGCACATTGATGGTCGTCCTCTAACTTTCATTCGAGTGCCATGGTTGAGCTCTTACCCCCTGACAGACCCTTTGCGTAACCCGTGGGGTACACATACCCCAAATTGAAAACCCCTGGTATATATATATATATATATATATATATATATATATATATATATATATATATATATATATATATATATGTATATATATATATATATATATATATATACCAGTATTGTATATGTATATATAGTATATGCATCATATGTGTATGAATATATACGTACCATACATATACACAGTATTTTCGGTATGTTTTATGTACAAAAATATATAATATATATATAATATATATATATATATATATATATAATATATATATATATATATATATATATATATATATATATATATATATATATATATATATATATATAATATATATATATATATATACAGTGATACAGGGCACAGGGAACTACTCCAAGCGACATAATCAGAGGAAGACGGACGAAAACCACACATCACTAGGCTGTCTTTTTTTTTATTATTTTGCCGACGTTTCGTAATTATTTACAGAATTACATCTTCTGGGCTGCACATAAGAAAAGATCAAAACATAAAAAAGTTAAAATTATAGTCTAAAAGTTCATTTAAAATACATTAGAGTAAAAATGAAATAGATAAAAATAAAAACACAACCAACCTAGAGGTGAGACAGCAAGGAACTAAATGGAAGGAAACCACCACAGTACGAACTTATGCTAAATACAATTGACTCGCAGATGTATGGGTGTTTAATGATGGTAGGAGTTGTTTTATAAACAAAGACTCAAGGATTGTTAACTCTTGTGGTTTGGTAGTATGACCGATTACACTGAAATCTTTGTTGTCAATGTAGGTTTTACATTGTTTTGCATGGTTCCTGATATTGGAGTGCTCTGGGTTTGAGATTCTGCTCCCCGTGTGGAAACTGATTCCCCGATGTGAATCGATGCGCACCTTATGTAGTCGACTGGTGGATCCCACGTAAATCCCTGAAATACATTTAGGGCAAGTATATTTATAGATGACACCAGAAGACATATAAGGACACAGCTGATCTTTTATCTTAAACAAGGAGCCTATATTAAGAGGATTTTTGGGAATTAATTTGACTGATATGGCTGGGAAATGGTCATGAATAATTTGTGTGAATCTTTTATGAAAGGTTAGGTCATGGATATATGGAAAGGTTGCATAGAAACTCATTTTTGGTACAGTTGGAACTTCAGGTTTTCTATAAATATACTTGCCCTAAATGTGACAACCTCTGCCTCGTAATTTACAGAAAAATGAAAATGAAAATCTGCAGTTTGAAAACCGAGTATTCAGTTACTCTCCATGTAAAGTCTGCAACCTTTTAACCAGGTATAACAGCTGATAAAGCTTCCGTAAACTTTTATCATCTCTCTAAGCTATTATGTAATTAATTGTAACTTGTTCCCTTAAGGTTTGATTTCGAACAAGTTGCTGACAGATATGGTACGTAACTGACTTTTCTCGAATTGACATAACTTTTAGTCATTCGACCAGATAAGGTATTGTATGATACATTCTACCAGAAAAAAGGTTTATTATACGATGCACTCAAAATACATTTTGTATTTATATGCTTCTCAATCCTCTTAATTGCTGGTCTCAAGCTCCTTGTGAGAGGTTTGTATTTCTTTGTTTAATCATTGCTGATTCTACCATCCGGGTTTTGAGCTGACAATTGCTGCTATAGAATATATGTGACAAATTCCAGTTGGTTTGAAAGCAACTTGTGTGGTGAAACTTGAATTAAATTTGCTTTTATGTGCTTTTGCAAAGACAGATTTACAAAATATAAAAAGGAAATTATTTTTTCCTTCATTATAAGGGTTCTTGATCTGAAAGCAAGTTATGTGGTAATCTACAAGATAAATTTTTCTATATGTGGCTTTGCATAGACAAAGATTAGCAAAGAACGAAGTAAGTTACACTTTTCTTCATTATGAGTGGTGTTTGGTTTGAAAGCATGTTATGTTGACTTCCAAGTCAAATTTCATATCTATTAAGCGATTTTGCAAAGACAAATATCAGGAAATATAAAAAGAATATTTTGTTTTTCATTTTGATGATTCTCGTTTAAAATATTTCTTTTACATATTGAGTCGCAAGTTAAATTTGCTTTCTGTCAGGAGCTTCAAGGACAAATATAAGGAAATATGAAAAGAGGATATTTTTTCTTCGTTTTGATGAATCTTAGTTTTACAGCAAGTTTTGTGGAGATCAAGAAGTCAAATATGGCATATTTTAAGTGCATTTGCAAAAGCAAATATTAGAAATACGAAAATTAGATTAGTTTTAACGTAGTTTTTATGGATACATAAATTGAGGCGTCCAGTGCTAAAACCCACATTCGACACAAATTTGAGAAATTAATTTTATCGTACATCTGGAATCCCCTTCGTTTCCTCTTTCGAATGTTGTAAGTGAGTGTATATTTTGATGGTGAGAATATGGTTCAATTTTACATTATATAATCTGTACTTTTGTAAACGTCAGCATCAATTTTGCTCATCAATTTTACAATCAATCATACAATCAGTCAGTGAATTTTGCGCAGTCTAATTTTTTTTCATATATAACATCATATTTTTGGGGTCCTAAACATTCCAAAAATTCAAACCTGAAGAAAATATCTTGAAAAATAAGAGTTGTGGCCTTTTTAAATTTACGAATTTAAAGGCCCTTTTTCTCTATTTTTTAAAATGTGGTGAGTGTGAGTTTTAGCGCTGGCACCTCAATTGTCCTAATTGAAATCGGTATTGGGGAAGGTTTTGTTTGTTGTGAGCTCACTTTAAGTTGAAATATAAAAAATAAAGTTATTTTCCTTCATGTTTACGGTTACGCTAAATTGTATTAGTTTTAACAGATACTGAATAATGTCTTGCTTCGTTTGAGCTCAGTGTTGTTCTAGTTGAAATTCCAATCCCTTTTTGGCATCCATCCGCCCATCCATCCTCGTTCGTCCTTTTCACCTGAAGAAATCATTCAATTAGTGTTTCCTTCTATTTTCTCTTCAGTCCCAACTCCCATCCAATCGCCATCCATCTTCCATCAGAGATTCTTGTTCAACCCAACTCTCGTTCCATCTCATTCTCAAGTCGAGGTTCCTGGTTTTTGCCCCGGGCTCCTATTCATAGGGCGGGGAGTTCGTTTCTTTATTAATCGATTTAATCATTAGTTTTATTCTTATTTTATCTTTATATTTAATTATTTTATTTTAATGTATTTTTATTTATTTTTATTTATTTTTAATTTTATTTAATTTTACTTATTTACCTTTATTTATTTTTATCCTTGTATACTTCATAAGTGGGGGAAAATTGAATGAAATTGTTGTGGTAAAGTGTTTATGGAGGTTCAAACTCTCATATCAAACTCTCATCTACCATAGACTGTTTCCAGTTATCCAAAAACACTTTATAGGAACTCGCATTTTTTCTCCGATGAAATATAAAGATTTTAATGCATAACGTTGAATACACTGTAATTCTTATGATAACCCTCTGATAAATGACAGGAGAATTCAGTTATTTAAATATGTCAGTTATTTAGTGTGGATGGATTTTTTTTTATGGAATACCAAAAGCTTAAAAATGCATAAATGAAATACTGTTAGCAAAGAAGTTCATTGATCATTATGAGTTAGACTTGTTTTATGTATAGTATTATTTTCAAATAACAGTTATTCATGAACGTCATCAATTACGTTACCTGCGACCGATTCCAGTAAGCGTAACATTTTTATTTCTATATATTATACATAAAAACACGTACTATCGTCCACAATAGTTCGTTCCTCCACGGATCCAGAGTGAACACGAATCGGCAACTATGAAACCCCGAATGTAAAATGTGCTTAAGAATTCAGTATTTATGAATTAATATATCCTATAGATTATCGTATGTATCTTATCAACGGACGCGACTGTTACTAGATCGATACAAAACTTTCACCAACAGTGCTAACGGTGGTGTTCTCTAATCTGCAAGACGCCTCTTATGAAATAGGAAAAAAACTAACATCTATAGCAGCAAATTAGCAAAATTTTCAGTTCACTTACGACTTATGGTATTGAACCATAAAAATTATATATATATATATATATATATATATGATATATATATATATATATATATATATACAAATATACAAAAATATACAAATATACACACATATATATATATTCTATATATATATATATATATATATATGTATATATATATATATATATATATATATATATATATATATCTATATATATATATATATATATATATATATAGATATATATATATATATATATATATATATATATGATATATATATATATATATATATATATATATATATATATATATATATATATATATATATATATATATATATATATAATATATATATATTGCTAACATCCAGAGAGAAGGCGAGCGATATGGGTGATAACACCCAATGCCAGTTTTTGGAAACTTAGAAATTATGGTTATATGTAATTTTTTAAATACTAATGCAAGATGCATATACTTTCACCAATGTAACAAATTCATATTCAATAAAAAGCTAGAAAGAAAAAAGCACAGCAAAAATATCAGTAATAGCACAGAGATAAAGGCAGAACAAAATTGGTAGCCAAATAAACCTAACTAGCGAATAATTTTTTCATTATGGTTTGTTTGACGGTTTTGTTGGCGGTGTAAGGTTCCAGCAACGAAAATGCGCTGAGAATTGAATAGTCCTTTACCTGTCCAATTGTTGTTATTCTTAATGTAGAATGCCGTGGTCTTGAAAACTACCAATCCACCATCAATATTATGGTGTGGACACTCTTTAAATTAACAGAATAGCCCATACCAAAGGTCTAAGGATGACGCTGCCCATACCTATGGTGAGAGTATTACTACTTTGATAACAGGGGACTTGGGACATGCACAAGCCGCACCCCACCATCTGCTGCTACTGACTGAAGCCCCTTGATACCCTGAAAACGTTGTAGAACAGAGCCTAACATCGACATCAGGGAAACGTAACGTCATATTTGCAGTTGTTTACCCTTATTCACTCCTTTCAATTGTGATCATAGTAAACTAGTATTATATGAATGAATGTTGATTAGTGTTGCCTTCTCATGCAAAGGAAAACAAGGTCTATATATGCTAGCCAGTCAAAGATCAATCAGTATTAATACTGATTGATCTTTGACTGGCTAGCATATATAGACCTTAAAACAGCTGTAAGACCTTGTTTTCCTTTGCATGAGAAGGCTGCACAACAGTTGACACTAAGGCTGGAATATTGAAAGGAGATCCAAAAAATAAAAGAAGTAGACCCTGATAAAATTAGTTGAGCTAAAAGCTGCAGCCTAAGACTTGTCATATACTAGGCAACCTAACTCACCAATGTCAAGGTAGCAGCTGGTGGTTCTTATCCCTCCCCAAGACAGGAACTAGTCAGGAAATGGGAAGGACCACTGCAGTTAACTTTCCTGGAGAGAGGTGTTAAATTCCTAAAATAGTATATTCGCTCGTAATTGCTTTTAAAATATGTCAATCAAAATTGTCAGCGATAATAAACTCGTTTAGAATTAGCTATAACTACATAGGCATTGCAAAACTACATTGCTCCTTGAAGCACAGAATCTGAATGAAGTTATTATCTACTACAATGGATCGTGAAAACATTGATGAAGATATCATTAAGAAAGACACTTTGTAAAGTTGATAATATCTGATATTTTGCGATTGCCCTGGTGATAAAACGAGACCAATAAGATGAGGTATATTCACTATGATGTTAATCTAGAAAAGAACTTGAAAAGTTCTCTCTCTCTCTCTCTCTCTCATATTTTTTTGTCTTTATCTCTGTCCTATTATTAATATTTTTTCTCTGCTTCTGTCTTTCTATCTTTCTACTAAATACGAACTTGTTACATTGGTGAAATATCTTAATGTTTCATATTGTGTTAGTATTTCAAGAAAATCACATACATCAGTAATTTGCAAGTGAACTGAAAATTTTGCTAATTTGCTGCGATAGATACTGGGTTTGAGTGTAAAATGCGCAGCTAAGGAAATATGCAAAATGAATGAGAATAAAAGTGCTTAGGAAGTTAGTTTTCAGAATTACATTTCCTATAGATTATCGTATCCTATCAACAGACACGACTGTCCACAAGACACACACACACACACACACGTGTATATATATATATATATATATATATATATATATATATATATATATATATATATATATATATATATATATATATACACACACACGTGTGTGTGTGTGTGTGTCTTGTGGGACAGTCGTGTCTGTTGATAGGATACAATACTGGGTTTGCATGTAAAATGTGCAATTATCATGATTTTTTTTTTATATTTCCTATAGATTATCGTATCTGAACAGACGCGACTGTCCCACAAGATCGATACAAAACTTTCACCAACAATGTTAACGGTGGTGTTCTGTAATCTGCAAGCTACCTCATATATATAATATATATATATATATATATAATATATATATATATATATTTATATATATATATATATATATAAATATATATATTATAATATAATATATATATATACTATATATATATATATATATAATATATATATATATATATATATATATATATATATATATAGATATAGAGGGCCGCTTGCAGATTACAGAACACCACCGTTAACACTGTTGGTGAAAGTTTTGTATCGATCTTGTGGACAGTCGCGTCTGTTCAGATACGATAATCTATAGGAAATATAAAAAAAAAATCATGATAATTGTACATTTTACATGCAAACCTAGTATTGTCAACAACAAAAACTTTACGCTCACTACCTTAATTAACGATATTAGATTATGGAGACTACTTTTTGTTCAAGGAAAATATCTGCTTCCCACTCCTCCTTCCTTGGCCTGACGCTGCGACATCTGTTGGGTACTTAATTAATTAGTGACTTGTCCAACTGCTTCGGGGTTTCATAGTCGCAGATTCGTGTTCACTCTGGATCAGCGGAGGGAACAAACTACTGTGCGCAACAGTACCTACTACTCTGCTTTATATAGCCTGCAATTTATTAACTAATATTTTAAATTTTGGTAAGTAATTCTGTTATTACATTTTTATCAAATTTCTGCAGCCGTAATGGCAATAAGCTATTGAAATAATGTTATGTCCCAGAGGTATTGTAATTTAATGCAAACCAACCAGTGCAAAGAAATTGGGCTACTTTTATTACAAATTCGCTACTTTTAAGGCAGCTTCTCGATACTTTTAACAATCCACATCCGGCCTGCAACAGTAGTTAGTGAAAGAACCAGATATCGGTTGCTTCCAGAAACCACAAGTGAAAACAAGTCTGCTTTTCGTGAACCGTAAATTAACGTTCAAAAATTGTGACGGCGATGGATGAAAATATTCTTATTGTATATACTTAATATATTATATGCGTAATACATATACAGATAATACTCAAATAACAAGATATTACGTATGTTTATTGGGGTGTGAACATTAAACACCCCTGCCTCTCTCTCTCTCTCTCCCCAGATAAAGATAAATGTTCTCTGACTTAAAATTGTATTTACTCTGCTTTAGCTCCGCCCTGCTACTCGATTTTGAGTCATGCTGTGCAGTATAGGTGCTATACAGGACCTTTAGGATCCGGTAGTACATTACTGCAGTATAGGATAGTTCAGTCAGTCTCAGTAACTTGGTGGTGTTGTGACCATTTCAGGTGAGGGACAGACAGTGAGAATATTCAATTATGGGTGACCGTGACAGTGATCACCATCATTCCCAGGACAGCGATGAGGAAAGGCTTCTTGCAACTCCATCAAGTAAGAAAAAGGTTAGCTATATGAATTATAAGAGTTTGAAGCTGCTGGAGTTTTACAGTTTGAAGAAATGTATAGAATTTTGTTAAGCGTGACTATTATGACAATAAGAATAAGTGTTTTGAAAGACATAACTTATGTTTTCTATATATAATATATATATATATATATATGTGTGTGTGTGTATACATACATACTTATATATATATATAGATATATATATATATATATATATACTATATATATATATATATTATATATATGTATACCATATGTATTACCATATATATATATATATACATATATATATATATATATATATATATATATTATTACCTATAATCGATTACAATATATGTGTATTATATATATATATATATATATATATATATATGTATACATATATGATATATATATGTGTCCATATACTATATATATATATATATATATATATATATATATATATCTATACATATACATATACATATATATATATATATATATAATATATATATATATATATATATACATATATATAAAATCTTTTTCTCAGATTAGTTTGAGTTAAAGTTCACATCGGCAGCAGCGGTACAGACAGGAATGGGAATCTAGTCCAGACTTCAAGGCATGGCTTCGTGGGGTCTCTGAAAATCCTTTTAGGGCTAAGTGCACAGTATGCAATGTGGTAATGGTTGCAGAATTAACTGTGATCAAAAACCACGCAATAAGTAAAAAACATAAATTCTTTTTTGAAACTGCAATTGTCAATCAGCCATCAGTTTCATCATTTTTACAGAAGAAACAGAGTAAGTCATCTGATTCGGTTTCTGTAGCAGAAATTAAATTGAGTGCTTTTCTTGTGGAACACAACATTGCTTTCAATGTAATGGATCATCTGACAGATCTTTTTGAAAGACATGTTATCTGATCCAAACACTGCGAAAGAACTGCAATTAAAAAGAACGAAAGCAACAGCAATTGTAAAAAATGTTATTGGTTGTTCTTTTAAGGAAGAGTTAGCACAAAAGTTAAAGGACACAAAGTCCAGTGTACTTTGCGATGAGTCTACTGATGTGGGTCTAAAAAATCATCATTTGTGGTGGTACGGTTTTGTGACAAAGATGAAGGAGCAGTTAAATGTAAGTTTTGGGAACTGTATGATGTTTACAATGCCAGAGACCCAGATAACACTACGGAAGGTGCAACAGGAAAAAAATAGTTTGAAGGACTCATGAAAACATTTAATCAGTATAATATTCCTGCAACAAATATGATTGGATTTGGTTCTGATGGGTGTAATGTAATGATGGAGGCCCATTGCTCTGTCGCAAGTCGCTTTCGAGAACAATGTCCAGGAATGTTTGTGATGAAATGTGTTTGCCATTCTGCACATCTCTGTGCAAGTGAAGCCTGTAAGACACTACTCAGAAGATGTGAAGATTTGGCAAGAGAAATTTTTAATCACACTAAATGCAACAGCAAGAGGCAGAGTGAATTAGTGCAGTTTTCAGGCATTTCTTAACCTGAAACCACATAAGATTTTGCACCCCTCCCAGACAAGGTGATTGTCATTAGTTGCAGTTGTTTTTCGTCTGTTAGAGCGATGGGAAGCCCTTAAGATGTATTTTACAGATATTTGGTTTTCTGAGAAGGTGGTATCAGCCGAGCTTATATTTCATGATCTTCACAATCCCTTCATTAAGTCCTATTATCTTTTTCTTGAATGGATTTTGCCAAAATTCACAAGTTTCAATGCATATTTTCAATCTGATAAAACAGTAATCACAGTAGCATGAGAGGTTATGCATGCTTTATAGGGAGCTACTACTTTCTTTCATGGAAAGAGAGTACATCATAAAGACAGATTTTAAGACAGTTGATCCTTTTAGGCAAGATAAATACCTTAGGGATAGTGAGTTGTTTCTTGGACTGGGGGTACGTAAAGAACTTGACAAACTAAATCCAAATGAAAATAAATCTAAATGGACTGATTTTTATAAACGCTGTAGGGACTTTTTAATAGTAGCATGTGCGGAGATCAAGAAAAGGTATGATTTTAAGGACAGTGTGATCTCCAAGCTATGTTGCTTAACTCCTGAAAATGCAATGTCTAATTCCTTTAGAAAATCAACCCCTTGTTTATGCTCTCTCATAGTTGAACTTCCTTTCATTGTGTCACCAGATAATTGTTCACTAATGCAGAAAATTGATGATCAATGGAGAATGTTACCAGCATTCAAAGATATACTGCATATTGATGATATATTGTCAGTAGATAAATTCTGGGTGAAAGTTTTACAGAGTGAGGATAACTTCTTTGTGTGCGGTCAGTCTTCCCCACTCGAATGCTGAATGAGAGAGTGTTCAGTAAGATCAACCTTTTAAAGACAAAAACAAGAAATAGTTTAAAAATCAGTTCACAGCTGTATGACAACGTAGCCTAAAGTAAAGAACCTTTTCGTTAATTTTGGTAAAAAAACTTTTCTTTAATTTTGGTTTATTGTTTTGCTATACAGAATGTATGATGTAGGGTTGATGTAGGGTTTCAGTTTCATATGTTTGTCTGTAAAATACCACATTTTTTTTAATGAGAACAGAAGAGTTTGATTAATACTATTTTCGCCTTATCTTAATAAATGTATGCAAGCTATACATGCATTTATTTGATACCAAGAAATGTTGATTACTGTAGAGCATAATGTAATAATAAAAGATACGATCATTTTTCACATGCATACGATATATTTTGTGATAATTTTGGTGAGAAAACGATAATTTTGAATCATCAGTACGAATTTGGCAGCATCTAGCTGAAAAATATTTCATGGGCCAACAGCCGGAAAAATCAGCGGGTTTCTCGAGTTTCTTAGCCATTTTTTGGCTGATTTTCAGTTATTACTATTATTTCTATTATTATTATTTTTACTACTACAAAAAAATGATTGAATATTCAAAAGTTGGCACCCGCTGTATATTTAACGGCCGGCGACAGAGAGGCGGGCGGGGTGAGGTAATACAGACTTTACGGTATCCATGGGAGGAAGAGACTACTTGGCGTTTATGAGTTGCCGTTCAATTCAAAAAAAGTTTAACATGTCGTGTCTTGTAAGAGACCACATCGGGGTCTGTTTCGAGCGCAGCGCACGTGTACGTGCGTCATCCATCGGAGGAAACAAGACAAAGCATCCCGTTTTCTCTGTCTCAAGGAAAGGAACTTCTACCATACAATATTTCAGTCTGTTTCTCCCTAGCCATTGTTGTCTCGATTCATGTACAATCACCACTACTTGCATTGCCATGGAAGCATTCCAATCATGTACTCATAATGTTCCACCAAATCTTAAGTATCAAACTGTGTGTGTTTCTGTTTGTGAAGACGCCAAACTTCTTGCCATTTCACATATATTATGCTACTGCATTGTATTCCTTAAAAGATGTCTCGAATCTCATGCAATTGGCCACATGTGGAATTTTCTGGCCTTTCCATTGATTTATGTTGTATCATTGTACGTTTATCATGTCTCTCACAATCGCCATCTGTTTGGCTGTCAACAAACACTGATGTTTTGCCCTGTCTGTGTGTAGAAACTACTTTGCGGCTCGCACCAGCCAATTTAATCTCAAACATCATCTGAACTTCCTACAGGCTGCTCTAGGAGCAAGAGCCTGTGCTGGCACAAGGCCAGCTTAATCTCAAACTGTACATTCATTCAGTAAGGAACCACCAGTAAACCAGACAACACCCATAAAGTGGAGAAATTATCATTATTTCAAACATGACAAAGTAAGTCTCATACAAGCAAAAATTTAGAAAAGAATGGCTGCAAGAGGAGGTATGCAAAGACTGGATCACAGAAGTTCCTAATGAAGGAAGAAATGTTTATTGCAAGTATTGCAAGACAACAATTAGAGCAAAATTCTATGACATAAAGGAACATGCAAAAAGTAAGAAGCACCAAGTGAATGGTGAACTATTTCCTTCTTCCAGGCAATCTAAGATTAGTTTTCCTAAAGTTGAAAATTCTTGTGATGTGGCTCGATCAAAGGCCCAGTTGTGCATATGTGTTTGGTGAATGGGTCCGTAAAAAATTGTGAATGGAACATGCAGCTAAAATAATTGAATTGATGTTTTAAGGAGATGTATTAATCGGCTGCTTAAATATTCTAAATTTCGCAGAAAGTATGCCAAATGCATTCTCTGATGTGCGTCTAGCACGAGAGCCTGTAGTTGAACATCCTATTCTCATGGGTCACTCCTCGACCAGGGTAAGGTTTCATTAAAGTAGTAGTGAGAGGGAAAAGATCATCAGCAAGGATCACACTTGTGCATGCTTTCTGCAAAAAAGGTAAAGACCTTTGAGGAGGAAATTTCACTAAATCCCTATTATTATGTTTATTGCCCCCCTCGTCTACCCAGCATTTATTTACTTTTATTTAGTTCTAAAAGAGCAGCCATTTTTTCTCCTAATCAGCTGATTTTAGGAGGGAGAACGCAGGCAGAAAGGAATTTCCGTTAGGAGCGGGGGAATAAAGACTCCTGTAAGCCTTAGGGACATATCCTGAAAGGAAGTGTGTAGCTAGCTAGGTACTTCTTAGGCCTACTCTTAAGATCTTTTATCCTGTGAACCTCTCGCTGGCAATATGTTCTGTTCCCAGGATGACCAGCAGAAAGGGGGGATAGGCTGACCCCAACAGCCAAGCTTCGCACCTGCATTCGTCCTCAGTCCTTTCTAGTCCGTGACCTAGGACAGACGTCCAAGCCAGCTGCCTTACCATAAGGCCTACAAAGGGGCTAACTGGTGCCCCAGACCTCGGACAAAGCCGACGCCATTTTCTACAAAGGTCCACTTACATAAGGCATCCAGGTACGTCTTGTGATACAGTCATATTGCCAGTTCTTTCCCTCCAAGTCAAGTAACTATTCCACATTTTCCAATTCGAACTCCTAATTCTCAAATGACATCCCTTTGTTCCTTTCCATGCCTCGTGGCCACATGCCACCCTTTTGTGATCGTCCCAGGCAGACAAAGTCTTCATTGAATATCTCATTTTAAACACTAGAGTTCCTCCTAAAGTGTGTTAGATAAAATTGAATAACTAAGTTTGTGCAAGAAGTCCTTATTTTATTCTGTGTCTAATCTGGGAACTCTTCCAGATTTGCTGAGTCACGTGTCCATGTCTCCGCGCTCGCAAGTGCTTCCTTAACTCAAGAGAACTATGAGTAATTTTGGAAACCAGCAATTGAAGTAAATCTGATTTTGGCCAGCTTTCCCCTATTGTGAGAGATAGGATTGGACCACACACGGACGAGTTGCATTTACTTTTCCCAGGCCATTCAATGGCCTCTTGTAAATAAATAATGTAAATTAATTAGCTGAGTTTCCTGGCAACCTTTTATAGAGTAAACATAACCAAATCAATCCTGTTAGGTAAGTTAGAATAAAGATATTCTGCATTTTTTCCCTCTTAATATTTTCCTTTACGTATTTGGGTTCTCAAGGCCACGCCCATATGTAAAACTATCAAGTGCATTTTTCAAGGAGCATTTCTCCCATACATCTCCATCACTGGCACGTTCTGCACCACCAACATCTACATAAATGAATCTCAGCTTCGCATCGACAAGGGCAAGAAGTATGGAGCTGAAATGAAATTTGTAATCATATGTGGAACCTGATTTTGGAGGTTTGGCTATAAGAACTCTCTTCCATCTAAAGCACCACGGCAATTTGGAAACTGCCCGAGAGAATGAAATTCTGCTTGGATGCAAAGCCATTCCTCTTCATTTGTAGGCATTTTCATATATAACAGTTGAAAAGCTGCATATAAGGCCTCACACACCTCAGGAACAACATTTGAAAGGAGGTTTGGACTGATTCTGTAGGAATATCCCAGGGATGTTTTTGATTCACCTGAAAATGAAAATGAAATTCAATTTCAATATTTGCCAGTCATTGAACTATGACAACTGTAGTGTGTTTACTTTTCTAAGATCACTCTGGTGGGGCCAGGTAGAAAAGACCGAGTTTTCATGTTTACAGGAATGTAGGGCCCTTTAAATGCTTCCCCGCAGAGATGGGCCTGCTTAAGTAGATTCATTCTCTTTCTATAATTATAGCTAGATGCACTGAATGGCCTGTTGGATCTGGTGTTTGGTCTTAGGACATAAATGACCTTCTCAATTCTCTTACAAATCATGGAATCAAAGCACAACATTTCAAGGAATGAAAAATATCTCAATAGATTCCATGAAGCTAACATGGATACCATAACGTGAAAATTGGCAACGTATGATATCTTCACAGGCCACACCACAGCGATCTTAGAAAAGTAAATGGACTATAGGCTAAGTAGGTTAGGTTAGGTATGTATGCTTCAAAAGTTCTCTTAATTTGGAGGACAACTAAAGTACAGGATGATCTGCCCCTACTTTAAATTATTGAAGCAATATATCAAATAGACGGGAGCCACTACAGATCCGGGGACGAGCGATTTTCGCGGGAAAAATATCTGAGAATAACGTTTATTGCCCTTTTTTGTAATTGCCCCAGTAAAAATAAAGCCTAAAAAACATCAAACGGTAATGGGGGGACCCATTGGGAAACCGGGGTTTTTGGGTGGGGGAAGCGGCGAACGACTTTCACGGCGAACGTAACTCTCAATTCCCGGTTATGAGACCCAGAACTGTGACACTTAATGCAAAAATTTGACCTCTTACTCTGCATTCAAGGTTGACGTAGGCTAGGCTAGGCTAAGACCACTTACATTGCAAAACTTTAGAACGGCTAGCCTACATGTAAAACTTCTAGACTAGGCTACCACTAACCGACATAGGCTCCGACCCCTTACTCTGCATTCAAGGTTGACGTAGGCTAGGCTATCTACCACTAACCGACATTATATTATCCAGCGGCAGGTTTTTAAACAAGATCTTGCTTTGCAGGCGCGACATCGTTCTGGCAAAGATGGTAATATTGAGGTTGCGCAATGCGCTGCGCTAACCACAGAGCTTACAGTAGGCCGCGGCGGAACGGCGCTACGCGCCTTATCCGCATTTTTAAAGATTCTTGGCAGGCGAGACAATGTTTCTGGCAAGAGGTAATATTGCGCTGCGCGCGCTAACCACAGAGCTTACATAGGCCGTGGCGGAACGGCGCTAACGCGCCTTATCCGCATTTTTTAAGATTCTTGGCAGGTGAGACATGTTCTGGCAAGAGGTAATATTGCGCTGCGCGCGCTAACCACAGAGGTTACAGTGAATTAGCCACAGTACATACAAAAAACCACGATAGCCTATTTCTCCCCACCATAACTGTAACATTGAACACCTTCATCGTTCGTCACGGCCTTACTGTTCGAACACGTGCTCCGGTACAGGCTTCGAACTAACCGAAACAGTACTGTTCGAACACGTGCTTCGGTACTGGCTTCGAACTAACCCAAACACTAGTTTTAAGGCTAACAAACATTAATATACAACTTACCTTATTCACATTTCAAAGTCGCTGCTGTCTGACGACCATGAAGGGGTAGAAGAAGGCATCAGTTCTCGGCCTCTTTGGAACGGGTGAGGGATCACGTGTCTCGCTGGTAGAAGGTCCTGGCCTTATTGTTTCGGGCCGGGAATCCAATTTGAGATGGGGGATGTCGGGCGGCTTTTGAGCGGGTAGATACGTTTGATTAATTTCAGGAACGCCCGAAAAAATGGACACGGAACATCTTGTAGATACCGCTTCTGGATACAGTACGTAGAAAAATAGCTTTCGTAAAGTTCTTCTGCGTGCCGGGTCTCGGTAGCGCGCTCCGTTTAAGGACACGCCACTGCGATTTCTATAGTGTTCGTGTGTACATTCGGGTCGTCAGGGCTAACAAAGTTAACGAGGGCTGTGGTTCACGACATTATGCGCAAAATAATGATCCCGGACTTTGCTGTACGACTTCCAGCAATCAAGATATGATTGTGGTTTTCTGGAAGTACGTTTTCAAGCAACACCGGGATCAGAGTTTCGGCAGATCGGTCGGGAACCACCTTGAAAAAGGTCTCACGTGTCTGCCGGTCAATGCCACCGAACACCCAAGATCCGTCTACCTTTCGGCCATGGTTGTACTTCCGTTTCCCAAATTTAGATTCGTCCGATCTCAACAATATGACCTGGCAAGACCTACCGATTTTCTTATTATCAGCACACAGGATTTGGCAACATACATCTCTACAAAAATTATACCAATCGACCATGGTGTTCGGCGCTAAGGGCATAATCAAATCTGTGACAACACACTGTGGGATCTTCTTTGTGAAGCAAAATATTAATATAATAATTGTCTCAAGAGACAAACGCGACTTTTCAAAAAAACGATCCGTGCCGAACTGATACCTTCTTACCACACTTACTGTTTGTACATCGCCACATGTATATCGCTTGGCCCGTGGCCTCGCTAGTCCCATGTTTCATGAATCGTCGGTTTCGCTGTGTTGCATGATGTGCATTCCCCGAATAGTGAATATCCCCAAGTAGCCCCTTCCCTATATAGCCACTTCTTATAAATTCGTCCTTGTTTCTTAAAAACTCGAGAAGGATACCAATATACAAATGTGTATATTGATCAAACTGGTCAGCAGTAACACTTTTCGGAAACAATACGGAATGAGTTCTATCCATGGCGGCGGTGTAGAACGGAAAGGGCAAATTTTGTGACTGCAGGTATGATTGTCTGATTCATATTCATGGGACACGTTTTTATTGGTTGGGAGGAAGTTAATCCATGTCCCTTGGGAATGACCTGGGTCAACCTGATACAGGATTGGTTTGGTTTAAAATTTCCCGCGTTGGGGGCGGGCCGACGTACAGCGCCTGTCCGCGGCCAACTCAAGAACTACGGGAGCTCGGACCGCCGTGTCAGCCTTCACATCAAGTGGGTACTTTGAAAAATATTAGTTTCACGGGAAATATCGGCGGATGGAATTTTGGCGTAAAATAGTCGGATAAGTGACTTTTCTGGTATATATTGGAATTCTGGACAACTTTTATTCTATGCATTTTGTTATTTGGAGTAATGGTTCTGGAATTGTCAGATCTGTCCCCGGATCTGCGAACTACCCCAATGTCATAAGCTAATTATCCTATAGGCTATACCCTAGTAACTTACCTGTGGCCAAGTACCTCAATGTGACTGACAATCGCTGTTCTGGTGGAATATCCTTTCTCATCCTGGTGTCTTGCTTGGCAATCTTGGGCCCAACAAGCCTCAAGAGATAATCAAAATCTTTTGTTCATTCTGTGGTAGTTGTAAAAGGCAGAGCCACCTTCCAACCTCATTTCCCGACACAGGTTGTCAAAGATACCTTTGGCTTCTCTTCTGAGCCACTCTCAAAACCACAAACGTTTTTTATTACTCTTGCATTC